>NW_027510272.1:4075000-4377500 GCF_048772815.1 Callospermophilus lateralis
ACATCACCTGACTGCTCCCCTATCTGTCAACAGAGATGACACTCCACTTTTTATGTTATATACAGAAAGGTATGGCTGCCCCCATACACTCATGCACGCCCATCTCTGAGCTCATGTGGAGAGAAGGGCTTTCTATTTAAAACAATTTACACCTACAGACAACAAACACCAAGAAACATGCAAACACCACAGGGAACCTGAAGGTGAAGACTTCATATTTTACACAATGAGGGGACACTGTTACAAAATGTTGATGGGATGGTTTCTGTTACTCATGCTCTAACTTGAGGGTCTTTGCAACAGAAGGGTGCCTGTGAAGGTCTTTGCTTTTTTTTTTTTCATCTTCTTCTTCTCTTTCAGGAGTTACAGGTAGTTCTATGTCAGGCACTATGCAATCTGGTGGCTTTTGGTCCAACATGTATTTTAGTTGTCTTTGCACCTTTTTAATTTCTTTGTGAACTGCCAAGTTCAAATGCTGGAAATCGTGATGTCTCTGGTACCAGGATGTCGGAGAGAAAGTGAATAGCGCCAGCCATGCCTGTAAAGCAAAATGTGGATCTTTTTACAAATAGTCATGAAGGCTGTATCTGCAACAAAGTAACCTTCAATTTTTTCCTCTACTGGGGGCTCTAAGGATATGAGAAAAAGTACTGGGGACTTCAAAGATGATTTCATTAAAAAAAAAAAAAGAGGAAGAAAAGAAAATCCTTATATTAATACCCAGCAAGTATTCTTCACTCTTAAGTTTTTGGTTTTTTTTTTTTTACAACTGGCTCATGAGCTTTCATCTTATGTCTATAATACTACAGAATCACTACCAAAGAGCTACAGATGCTAAGCTGGAGGTGTAGCTCAGTGGCAGAGTGCGTGCCCAGCATGCATGACGCCCTGGGTTCCATCCCTAGCACCATACACACACACACACACACACACACACACACACACACACACACATAAAAGTTACAGATGTTGTCAATTATATTTCAATACATAAAATTTTCCCCTCCCAGAGTTTTTATATTTTAAGTCAAAAAAACAGTTGTACTTTACATCTTCTTTAGGTTTTAAGACAGTAATTTTCAAACAAGCATTATTTGCTTTGGTCAAAATCCCCATTCCAAATCAATGTAATAACTAAACCTCAGGTTTCACACTTCCCTGACAGGAGCTTCTGAAAGTCTCAAGGCCTCTGTCTCCTACTCCAATCAGAACGATAACTTTCCTATAGGATTTGTTTGCTTAAGTTTTCTTTTGCCATAAAAATCACATAAAACCAAACACAAATCTTAAGCATATTTCCTCAAGAGTTTTGACAAATGCATACACTTGTGTAAAACAAACCCTGTCAAGATCTGGAATATTATAACTCCTAAGCAGTCCCCTGTGTCCATCTGTAGTCTGTCCCCGCTACATCCCACAGAAGCAATCACCACAGATGAATTTTGCCCATTTTGGAACTTCACATAAATCACAATACAGCCTTCTGTGTCTGGGTTCTCCATTTTGTTCATGTGTATGTCAGTAGTTGGTTTCTTCCTATTGCTGAGGAGTAGTACATTATAGATTGTTTCCCTGTTTTCCTACTGGAGGACATTTCAGTTGTTTACAGCCTCCCTTACAAGTTTTGCTTCAAGAAAAGGTTCCAGAAGTTTATTTAAAAAATTCAAAAACTAGTAACCTATATAGGAACCTATTAGAAGTAAACAGGAATACTTGACACCTTTGGGAGGACCCTAGAGAAGGCCATGCTGCAATGACCCATTTTCTGTTTTAAAGGGTAGGGTGCCACACTCACTGGATGGAGCACATTAGCAGGAGTATGCTCCATCATGAGGGGTCGTAGGTGTCAGCAACCCCAGCATCCTAGTAGCTCCTCTGCCTGACCTGCCACATAGACATTCAATATAACTATTTCTTGGTCCATCTGACAAGAGCTTCATTAACACCTACCACTATTTGTGTCTGACAGGCACTGGAAAGACCCAAGGCAGGGAGTTAACTTCCCAGACATCAGGGGATTATACATTGAACAATTTTGACTCACTAGGGCTTTGAAGTTGCTATTATAAACTTGAATTTCTAAACCTGAATGACCTCCATTTAGAGTTCAGGTTCTAACTATATTATATCTGATGAAAATATACCACATTTTTATGACATAAGGAAAAGTCTCATTGAGAAATATTCTTTCTATATGATGTGCCTTGCACATGCTAGGCAAGTGCTCTACCACTGAGCCACAAACCCAGCAATCTATGTTGTTTTTGAATATTAAGAAGATCATATTCCCCAAAAGATCTGACAAATATTCTATTTTTGTTCATATTTATATTATGTGATTAAAAGTATCACAAAGGTCAGAATAAAATAACATATATCACTAGAGGTGATTTAGACATCAAATAAAACAATAAAGGAATACTACCAATAGCTTCAACACATAAAAACTTGACATCATAGATAAAATGGACCAATTTCTCAAAAGCAGGAAACTCCTACAACGTACCCAATATGAAACAGAAAAAGGAAACAGCCCTATAACTATTAAAGAAATTGAAATTATTTTAAAATCTTAGAAAAAGAAATTTCCAGACCCAGAAATGTTTACTAGAGAAGTCTACCAAACATTAAAATTTGATTTACACTAATTTTTCCACCAATAAATACAAAGCCTGTCCCAGAAAACAGAAGAGAGGAGAGTTCTCAGGATAGTTCATTAGATCACAATTACGCTGCTACCAAAATAAGATAAAGACAGTGCAAAATAGAAAAACTAGAAATTAACACCCTTCATGAATACAGATGTAAAATTCTTATTATATAAGGCTACCTTCTGGAACCCTTTCTTCTAACAAAAACTTGTCGGGAAGCCTGGGAAAAGCCCAAATGTCCTTCAGTAGAAATCATTTTATTAGTTCTGAAGTTTACTTTGGGATAAGTATAAGATGTGGCTCTAAAGTAATTAAAGATTACTTTATTATGAATTTATCTCAACTGACCTTTTAGTCTTTGTCCTTTGATTTTTGTGGCTTATAAGTTAATACACACATAAATATAAAAAAAGAAGTTAAGTTACATTCTGTTGTGCCCAGAGCAGACTGATAATTTTTGTTGCTTTTACTGATGGCCTGTTATTGCTCATTTCCAGAACGTTCTTCAATATTTGTTTATTTTTTTCCCAATCACTAGTATTCCTAATTACTAATACTTCCAATTAATTATTAATACTTCCTTATATAATTTATATATACATATAATCTACATATATAATATATAATATAAATATATAATTTAAGTTTATATAAAATAAATATATTTATTTTTAACTATTCAAGCTTCCTGTGAGCACATTAATATAAAAATATTACAAATGAAATGCAAGAGGTATCACCCAGATGCTTATCTCTCCTACTGCTCAGTAGCAAGCCTTCCATACTGTATCCATATCACTAGATAATCACTTTCATACTTTGTCTGCATATACTTCACAGATCTACAAATACTTGGATGATATTCACAACAAAAAGAAGGCAACATAAAGACATACTCAATATTATTTTCAGGCATCAATTAATCTGTGTACTGCTATTTTAATTTTGGAATTTTTACTCATGTAAGATCAAATACACTACTGCTAATCCCCAGAGTCAGGGAGATCAATTTCACTCACCTAGATGCTTAAATCTATAGTTTTTTTTTTTTTTTTTCTTTTTCACTCTCCTACCTTCAAACAGGGAATAGGGTCTATCAGGAATGCGGCATCCATGCGCTCCATAATCTAGACACCACTCTGAAAATTAAAAAGAAAACATTTCTTTTTAGGAACAGAATTTTCATTTGGTGAAAGGCAATAAATGAGATACTACAATGAATTCACCAGAACCGACAGTGTTTTGGAGCAAAGGCTCAGGACTGGACAACAGTGCTACTTCCTCTCAGAGGGGTGAGTCCTGGCAAGTTATGTTATACACCTCTCTTCACCTGTTTTTTCATCTGCAAGGTGGTATCTACCTCATCCATTGTCTGTCCTTTCTAGGCATCTGCAGCTGCCCACCCAGTTATCATTTCCAAAGTAACTCCAAACACTTGTTCTGAATTTAAAAACCTGGCTCAGAAGCTGCCTGCAGGACTGGGGATGTGGCTCAAGTGGTAGTGTGCTCGCCTGGCATGCGTGCGGCCCGGGTTCGATTCTCAGCACCACGTACAAACAAAGATGTTGTGTCCGCCGGTAACTAAAAAATAAATATTAAAAAATTCTCTTTCTCTCTTTCTCTCTCTCTCTCCTCTCTCACTCTCTCTTTAAAAAAAAAAAAAAAAAAAAAAAAAAGAAGAAGCTGCCTGCAGAATCAGCTGCTGGCTCCCCCTGGTGATCTCCTGTGGCAGCAGCATCAGCCCTGGCCAGGGCCATTCTCAGTCACACTCTTGTTAAACATAATCTACACTCTCACTTTTCTTATCTCCGCTTCCTCTTCCTCCACTTTCTTATGCACCATTGTTTGACAGTTCCGCCTTGAAAATGCCTCATCCCTTAGCTTTGTCAGTGCTTTCCTTTTGAGATATATTGAGTTCTCAAACCTCTTCAATGGGATTTTTCTATATTATAATAAACTTCCATTTTATTTTCTTAAGGTAACAATTAATATCAAATTTAGCACATTTAATAACACTCGTTCTGTTTTATATTTTCCAAATGTGCTTCCTCTTTTCCCTTGATTGATCAGCATCTACCTGGTTTTCTTAGAAAATAGGAAAACACTCAGGTATTTCCATCCTCTCCACCCTAAAGAAAAAAAAAGATGGCACTAAATTCTGTTCTACATCCTAAACTCTCCATTCTATCATAGACAATGCCTTGTTGTATAACTCAGTATTTTTCTTGCATTAATGTGTGGAAACACAACCTCTGCCTCATCCTTCTGAATGGAACTAAAGCCATCTTTCTAAAAGAGGAGTCTCAAAATGGACCCCCATCTTTCAAATCAGTACTCAATGCCAGCTGATTATTAAAATCACCTGCAGAGGCTTTAAACTATTAGTGACACACTCTCTCACTTAATTGGTCTAGAGTGGGCCCTGTGATGTCAGGTGTTACTGAGGTTGAAAAGTGCTAACAGACTTATTTTCTTTGGCTTCTGCCCACCTGACTTTATCTCTTACTAACCACTCTTCCTATGACATCCCACAACACTGAAGTGCTCAGAGTTTCCAGAATACACAGAGCTATTTTGTGCCTTGGCAGTTTTATACAAGTTATTCTCCCTATCAGGAATGTATTCCACCCCTTAGCCACCTGGCTCCTGGTCCACCTGAGACTTCATCATTGAAGAACCAGCTGTATCTTAATCCTACTAAAGTCTTCAAAGTCCCCATATTTACTTAAACATCTACAATTATAATTATCAAGGCTGATGCAGCCTACAGAACCTAGCTGCTTTATACCTCTGTCTCTCCTGTTCTGGCCTCCCCACTCCAAGCTGCAGCTACCACAAACTTCACACAGTTCCCCTGTGTGCTTCACAACTCCACAGCAGTTTCTTCTCTTTTTAATACCTTACCTCATACCTCTTTGCTGAACTTCTAGCTGTTCTGTAGGTACTAGTCTGGATGTTTTTTCTGAACTCCCACACCCAGTTTGGGCCCTAACCTCTTAATGTGCTTCTACAGTATCCACAATCCTCTGTGTGTGTTTACTCAGAGGCACCAACACGAGGTATATTCTATTTCAGTTAAGAAAATGACTATAATTGTAACAGATGTTCATTGATCAAAAGGTATAAAGAATATATCAACCATAAGGACTCCATCTATCAAGGATCATGGTAAACATTTTCTTCCGACCTTTATTCTATGAGCATATTACTACAGAGTATGAAATGTGTATAATAATGAATATACTAGCAAATATTTATTTGAAAAGGAAGCTTAAAGAACTGTGCTCAAATTCATAAAATTACACAGTTTTATAACAAATAAACACAGTACAAATGGTAATTCTAACCAAGCAGTGTGACTCCAAAACTCCTGTTCTTCAGAGGTCATTTACATGTGTTATTCCTGTCTTATAGACAAGTACACCACATTATAGGGAGGCCAGGGACAAAACTTTGCCAGAAGAAACCAGGGGTTTTCCCTTGTGATCAAAAAAGGAAGCAGATTTGGAAGGTAGAAAGCAAATTAAGTTTTAGTAAACATGTGTAAGGTGGGAAAAACAGGTTAAAAGAAAAAAAAGAACTGTTTGGGAACTTTGTACAAGTTCTGGGGTGTTCAGATGTCCTCACCTTGCAAGCTCGGTAGAGATACTTTTTATCCTTTGTGATGTGGTAAAGAGACAGAAAAGAATAGCCATTCCCAGAGGTCCCATGGCAAATCCCGTATCCCTTTCGGAGCAATCCTCGCTGCCAAATCACATCACTACACTCCATGGCCTCTTTCAGGTATTTCTCCTCCTTAAAAACCTGGGCAGTGAAAAACCAAAACAGTGTTAATAAGATGGTCTCAATGAAGAGTTAGTAAAATCCTTTTCCTTCCTGGTTAGAAAATTACACAATGTTAGGAAAACAGAAATGGCACTAGGGTAAAAACAAACAAACAAAAAACCAATAGCACTAACAGTGCATCATTTCTTACAGTCCCAATCAGCCTATTCTTCTTGACTTCCTCTTTTGTAGTTCGGCATAAGTAATCCTAAAATTAAGCTTAAAAATTAGTTATTAAAGTTTCCAAAAAAATTAGTTATTAAAGTATGAACAGCTGCAGAGACAAACAGGCACAGTGAAGGCAAATGACTGACAGAAGAAGCTGTTTGTTTTTACTCCCCAGACTACCTTATAAATTTTCTTCTCTCTTTTCTTATTTTTCATTTATTGCTTTTCCCTGGTCCTTTTCTCAGAGTCTGTTAATAATTTCAACAGCTTATGAACTCATGCCGTTTAAGTACAAATGAGTTTGGACAATGAAAGACATGAAGGCCATTAGACATGATCTACTTATGGTGGCATACGGGATCCATCTACTAATGACTAATGAGTACTGGCACTAGGCCGAGAAGAGCTCTGAGGCTGTAGGCAGGGAAAGGCACTTCTAATCATGAAGGGAATTAAATGTTTCCAAAATTAGGCTGCCAGAGTCAAAAGCAAGACTCCATTTCTTCACCATGATGGCAACTGAAAGGCAGGTTCTGGGGTCAGACTGTCTGACTCTGAATCCTACTTCTGTCATCTTTCAATTTGGACAAGTCACTTAATCATTATGTCTTAGTTTTCTGTAAAAAGATAACCTTTCCTTATTTTTATTTGTTCTTTTTAGTTACACATGACAGTAGAATCTATTTTGATATACAAACATGGAATATATCTTATTCAAATTAGGATCCTAGTCTTGTGGTTGTACATGATGTGGAGATTCATTGTGGTGTATTCATATATGTACATAGGAAAGTTATGTCAGATTTATTCCATTGTCTTTCCTATTCCTATCCACCTTCCCTTCATTCCCCTTTGTCTAACCCAATGAACTTCTATTGTCTGCCTTCCTTAATGTGGGTTAGTATTCACGTAACAGGAGAACATTTGACCTTTGGTTTAGGGAGACTGGCTTTTTCCACTTAGCATGATAGTCTCCAGATTCATCCATTTACCAGCAAATATCACAAAGTCATTCTTTTTTATGGCTGAGTAATATTCCATTGTGTATGTAAGCCACATTTTCTTTATCCATTCATCTGTAGCTAGGCACCTAGGTTGGTTCCATAGCTTAGCTATTGTGAATTATGCTGCTATAATCATTGATGTGGGTGTGTCAATATAGTACGCTGATTTTAACTCCTTTAGACACATAACAAGGAGTGAAATAACTGGATCAAATGGTGGTTCCGTTCATAGTTTTTCTGAGGAATCTCCACAGTACTTTCCAGAGTAGTTGGCCTAATTTGCAGTTCCACCAACATTTTTTCACTTCAAAGGCTTGTTATGAGAATTAAAAAGAGATAATGTATAAGAAGCTCTTAGAACAGAACCTGGCAAATAGCATGTACTAACTACTTCCTATCTTTAATTAACCATTATTTTTTCTGTTATCCTGCCAGCATGACTACTTTACATTGTTAGCTGCATCTTAAATCCCTTGAGAATTAACTGTAAAATGAAACACCTTAACCTATTTTAAAGAAATACTAGGTCAAAGCTAACAGCTGAAAAGACACTAAGAGGCTATGTCTTGAAATCATGTGTGTGAAGAAACCCTAAACCTCTTTCTAGTGGTTGCTAGGGGCATGTGAAGATTGAAGGAGAAATCAGTTAGGTGTTCTTCACTGTCCTGCTGTATTGGTAGGACTGAGGATGCTACGGAAGGCCCATAATGCTATCTACACTTTTAGTTTCCCTGCCCACATCATATACTCTGATGATTCTCTATGTGAAAAGCAACTTTTAATAATGAGACATTTGAAAAATTAAGTATTAAAGAAAATAAGCTCCCAGATTTAATCACAGATTCATGATCTTTACATTGTAGCAATCATAATTAGACGGGAAAATTCACTGACTTAGCCATATTCTTTTTCCTGATGGTAGATTTCTGAGATGTGTCAGGATAAATGAGACAGCAATGCATAAGAAATCATAAGGAATCTGGAGTCAGGAGACTTAAGAGTCATTCTTCTATATCTACAAATGTTGTGATCTTGGGCAAGTCATGTGACTTCTCTGGCCCTGTTTGCTTATGTTACAAAATTGATTAACTCTGAGATGACTCTAATGTTGCAAACAGAGATAAGAGTTTTAGGTAATGATTAAAAATATCTTAAAGGATGCAAAGGAAATGAAGGTGAAATAAAGACAAGTCTAAGATAAATGAAAATCAATTTGTTGTCACCAAACCTGGACTACAAGAAATGCTAAAGCAAGGTTTCTAGGCAAAAGGAAACACATATCTAAACCTGTATGAAAGTATGCAATATACTAAAAATATATGTGAATAAATACCAAAACTACCTTAATTTCTTTTAAATACTTAGGAAATATTTAAATAAAAAAATATAATTGTTCTCTAATTTAAAATTTATAATTTTAAATTATACTGGTGTTTATAACATTTGTAGGTGTAGTATATATGGCACAGTGTAAAGAAAGGGAGTAAATAGAAGTATAAGATTACCAGTTCTTACATCCTATGTGAAGTGATATATTATTCTACACGGAGTGTGAAATGTTAAGGATATACATGCAATTCCTATAGCAACCACTAAAATTAAAAATGTTCAAATAGATAGTCAACAGAGAAACTAAAATGGAATTCTAAAAAATATTCAGCAAATATATCTTAGCTCCATGAAAAATAAAATGTCAGAGCTAAATCTAACTATATGAATAATTACATTAAACATATATGAACTAAACATTACAAATAAAATGCTGAGATATTTAGACTGGATATAAGTCCATAGGTTGAAAACAAAAATATATATCATGCAAACAGTAGTAATAAAATTCTGGAATGACTATATTAATATTAGGCAAAGCAGACTTAAGACAGAATATTATCAGAGATAAAGGGGATATTTTATATTGATAAAAGAGCCAATTCATTAGGAATACATTAGTATCATAAATTTGTATATGTCTAATAAGAGAGTCTCAAAATACATGAAGCAAAAACTGACAAATTTAAAGATTGTAGCAGTCCTCCTCGCCACAACTGAGAGAAAAAAAAATTGACTAAACATATCTAAAAGGCCATAGAACAGGGGTTATCAAACTATAAGCCCATATGATCTGATTCTGTAAATAAAGTTTACTGGGAACATAGTCATGATCATTCATCTACATATCTATGCCTGCTCTTGTGCTCTACTGACAGCACTGAGTAATTGCACAAGAGATGGTATGGACTCCAAGACTAAAACATGTATTATCCAAGTCTTTACAGAAAGTATGTAGACCCCTGACACAAAATAACTGAATAAAACCTTCAACTATCTAATCTAATTAACATTTGAAGAAAACTATGCCAAGTAACTAAAGAATATACACTCTGATCAAAGTGCCTGATACATCATTCATCAAGACAGACTAAATATTGAGTCATAAAATGAGTCTAAATAAAATTTAAAAGATTTAAATATGTTATCTGACAACCTTGGAATAAAATAATAAAATATCTAGACAAATTTCAACTCTCTGAAAATATATATGTACTTCTAAATAATCCATGGACCAGAAGAGAAATCATAGGTAACTGGAAAATACTTCAAACTAAAAAAAAAAAAAAAAAAAAAAAAAAAAAAAAAAAAAAAAAATTCAGAGACGAAGCTAAAGCACTGCTTAAATGGAAATGGAAATGCTGTATTCAGGGGAAAATAGGAAAGGTATAAAAATCAATGACCTAAGGTTCTATTTTTCAAAAATTTAAAAAAGAAGAGAAAATTAATATCAGGTGGAAGTTTTAAAGGAAATAGAAGAAAAGCAAAATGAGGTAAAAAAAAAAGAGAACCCAAAGAAAATTAATAGAGTTAAACGTTGTTTGTTTGAAAGACTAACAAAACTGATAGGGGAAGTGGGGGGAGAGGGAAAGATAGAGAAAGAGAAAACAAATTATCCATATCAAGAATGAAAGAGAAGCACTACAGACTCTACAGACAGTAAAAAGATAATAAGGGACTTTTAGGAACAACATTGTGCCAGTAAATTTCACAACTTAGGTAAATGAGACGATATATTGAAAAAAATTAAAACTGATACAAAATGAATTCAATTAAAGAAACTGAATTTCTAATAAAAATTATGCCACAAATATATGGAATATGAATTTTATATAAAATATTTCTGAATATAAAAGGAGGAAACCCTTTATAATTGATTATGTAATCAGACATCAAAATCAAACAAAAATGTTAAAGGAAAAGAAAATTATAGACTAACAGAGACATAAAAATCTTTAACAAAATATTAGTAAACTAAATCTGACCATATTAAAAAGGATAAAAATCATGTTCAATTGAAGTTTGCAATAAGAACACATATTGGCTTAACTTTCAAAAAGCAGTCAACATAAACCCACTACAGTAACAAAATAAATGGAGGACAACTATAGAAGCATTTGAATAACTGAAGGGAAAAAAAAAGAGAAAATTCAACATCCATTCATGATAAACAGTAATAAAAGAAAAATCCTCAATCTGATAAATAACATTTAAGAAAAACAGTTAAGTACATTTGATGATGAAATATTTAATTTTTTCTCTATGGCTGGGATCCTTTCTATTTAATATTGTATTATAGATCCTAAGCAATGCAATAAATAAAGGGAAAAAAAGCATAAATGGGAAAGAAAGAAGTAAAACTGTCTATATGTATACACAGATAGTCTTGAGGAATTACAGAAAGCTACTAGAATTACTATGTGAATTTATCAAGCTTACAGAATATAAAGTCAATATACAAAAATCAATTCTATTTCTATACACAAGCAATGAATGGTTAAAAAAATGTAAATAAGTGAAATACTTAGAAATAAGTTTAAAAAATATGTGGAAGACCTGTACATCAAAAAAACTATAAAACACTATAAAATATAAATAAATGGAGAGAGATAAAATATTTGTAGATAGGAAAACTTAGTACTACGAAGATGACACTTCTGTCTAAATTGATCTTTAGATTCAATGCACTCTCACTCAAAATACTAACAGGTTTCTTTCTTAGAAGTTGATAAGCTGACTCTAAAATTTATAGAGGAGTTTAAAAAGAACCTAGAATATTCAAATTGGTTTTGAAAAAGAACAACAAAATTAGAAGTCTTAAGTTACCAGACTCAAAACTTAAAGCTAAAGTAAGCAAAACAGCATTATAATAAGACAGTATCAAAAAGACAAGTCAAAATAACAAAATAAAAATTTAAATAAAAAGAAGTCCATACTTCTTAGGTCATTCCATATTTTTATAAAGGCACCAAATGAATCAAGTGGGAGAAATTGTAACACAGAATATTCAACAAATAATGCAGGAACAATCCTTAAGATCAAAATAAAGCAACTCATTCCTTTCATAATATAATAAACAAAATGTGAAATAGGCCTAAATGTAAAAGTCTAAAACCAAAAAGCTTCCAGAAGAATATTATCTGTATAACTTGAGGGTAGACAAGTTTTTGGACAAGACACACAAAATTAATTACCACAAAAGAGGGATAAAATTTACTGAAATTAAAAACACTATTAATCAACAGATACCAGAAAGAATATTATTACGGTTTGGACATGAGGAGTCCCAAAAAATCTCATGCTAGGCAATGCAGGAATATTCAGAGGTTAAATGATTACATTACAAGAGCTGTAACCTCATCAGTGGATTAATCCATTTGATGAATTAATAATCTGAATTAACTACTGGGTCCTAATTGTAGGCAGGTAGGGCAGGGCTGGAGGAAGTAGGATACTACAGCAGGCCCTTGGGGATTATATCCTTTGGCCTTCTCACAGGCAAGCTCTTACTCCCTTCCCCACACCCCTTTCCTCCCCCACACCCCTTTGTGTTTCCTGACTGCCATGAGTTGAGCTGCTTTCCTTCACCACTCCCTTCCACCATGATGTTCTGCCTCTACTTCATGTCAGGCCCACAGAGATGGAGTCTGGCCTACCATGGTCCGAACCTCTGAAACCATGAGCCTAAAATAAACTTTACCTTCTCTATGTTGTTCTTGTCAGGTATTTTAATCACAGTGACACAAAGCTGACTAACACAAAATGATTAGAAGAACTCAGACTGGGAGAGACTATTTGTAAAATATATAGCTTACAGAAAAAACAGAAATATATGAAGAATTCTTATAACTCAATAATAAAGCAGCCCCTCAGCAGGGAGTCACCAGGAGGACTGGGGTACAAAAGCTGATACTCTTAAAGGTGAAAGGGGAAAAGGAGTTTTAAAAATAAAAACTTTGAATTTTGGTATTCTTACATCTGATATGAATAATAAAGGATACATGTTTGTACTGTCAATATTATGCTAACACCTTACTATTGAAAATTTTGTAATATTAATACATATATTATCATGTTAGATGTTACAATTGCTCTAATATACAAATAAGAAGAGGCAGTGATTTGAACAGAATTATGTTTTAATTTTAAAGCTAGAATAATGTTAAGATGAATCATTAAATTCTCCTGATTTTAAGAGTAAAAGTCTAAAACCAAAAAGCTTCCAGAAGAATATTATCTATGCTCTCAACAAATACTATAACTGAGTCATTTCTGAATGTTCATATTTTTTATACTATTTAAAATTTGGGGTGTTATTGTTGAAAGAGAACTAAAAGAATTCTGAGAAACTATTCTATATCATAAGTCAATTTACCACAATTTTTTTCTAAGGAATTTATTATAGTTAGTCATAAAGGGAAAAAAGAATTGAATTCAGGTAATAGTTTTTGTTATTTTCATGTAGCAATGTGAATTCTGCTCCATTAATTCTATCTATCTCTTCAAAACAAAAGAACTTATTAAAATATTGCATTGATTAGAATAATTATTGTAGTTATATTTGTATACTTTTGTTGCTAAATGAGCAATAATCTCCAACATCAATTATTATAAAGTTGTATTAAAATCAAAATAAATTAATCAATGGAGATACTGCCTATTTTCCCATAATACCCCAGAAGTAAAAAACTTGAACGCCACTCCTATTTCTTATGAATAATTTTGTTAACAATTTTAAAAGCCCTTGAATGATAATTATTATAATCCAGCAATAAATGCTTATGCAAGCAAGGGTATAATATAATGTGAAGACCAAAAATAATTGGTTCTCATTCTTTCTGCTGTTTTCTTGGATACTAACACTCATTAGAATGAAAATCATCAGTCTTGTCGTGTATTTCTTTTACACATGAATGTAAACTCTGTTAAACATGCAAACACACTCACAGTACAGTACTGGTCACAGCAGCAGTGAATAGTGAAATAAAGACATTTTCTATTTATTTTATGAAAATATTAATTCAAAACGGCTTTTCATGTGCGGTTGAATGGGCTTACCAAAATCAAACTGAAACGGTGAGAACTGGATCCTGTACAGTGGAAGCTTATGAAACTAACTGAAATACTGACCTTATATGCTTGCATGAGCATATGGATGACACCTAGGGCACCATGGCACCAGTGCACCAATCGATCTGTTTCATTGCTTAATGAAGATGGATAATTCCCAGATCGAAATTTCTTGTGGCGTACATAATCGATACTAGGCTTCACCATTTCTATTAAGGTTTCTTGGTCCACTTTTGCTGCAGGCTTTAAAGAAACAAAAACAAAACAACTTTTCTGAATTTTTTTTTAATCTTTGTATCAATGACTAATATAATAAAGCACAAATTACCTGGAATACTGAGGAACATATAAAATTAGAATTAATTCAATTATTTGTTTTAAATACTTAGGCAGACTTTGTTTATTTCAATTCTTTTTAAAATCTCTCTAAAATTTATTAGTTTCAGAAAAGATATATTTTATTTTTACTTTGATGCATTAGGATCGTCAACTTGAAGTCATTATATAGCAAGGGAGAAGACTAAGCTGAATCTCTAATGAATCCAGGACTATGAAGGATTTTATTTAGATGTTTTCTTTGTCCAAAAACTGACCCTTGATTTCTTCCCATGTGGCTCTTACCCCAATTCTCCCAAATCTATTAACTGGCCTTGTCACTGCAGGCAAATAATTAAAATAACACAAAATAACAATAATAATATTATTATAGAAAAATTGTTATATTTATTATTATATAATATTATATAATTGTTATTACATTATTACTAATTATTTTGGTACTGATTATTGTTGCTGTTGTTATTATTATTATTATTAATTATTTTGGTACTGGAATTAAACCCAGGGACATTTTACCACTAAGCCATATCCCCAATCCCTTTTATTTTTTTGTTTTGAAAAGGATCTCACTAAGTTGCTGAGGATCTTGCTAAACTGCTGAGGCTGACTTCAAATTTGCCATCTTCCTGTCTCAGCCTCCCAATTTTCCAGAGGTAATATAAATTATAATGGTAAAGTGAAATACTACTTACAATTGTTATTATTATTGTTCTATTAAAGCCAAAGAAAATCTACAACATGATGTTTTCTTCTATAACGCAAAATGAAAACCTCATTTCTTTGTTAAACACAAAGAAAAGAGATAATTTTAAGGATCACTAATTTCTAAATTTCACATAAGTAAAACTACTTTTTTATGTTTTTAATTTAATTTACATATTAGAAAATCTTTAAGTGTTTTCCTTGACACATATTTAGAGATTAGATTTTTGTTTTTCAAACTACAGGTCATGCAATATATTTCCAAAAAGGCTAACTAGTAATTTTTAAGTTATTTTACACAGATAATGTAATCAAATAGTTTTACATGTCAAAAAAATGTTTGGGAAGCTTATTTCAAAAAGCAACATTCAGTGTTTCTTCCCAGGATAAAACTGTGATTTTGTTTGTATTTTTGCTGTATCTTCATGTTTCCTGAATATTTCTAAAAATGCCTGCATAGTGTAGACTTACAAATTCTAGACTTCATCTATGGGATTCTCCTGTGGCAGGCAGATGATTATAATTTCCCTCTTCAAATCATCCCAAGAGAATTTTATTCCATCACCAATTTTTGTTACATTCATATTCACTGTGCTCTTTACAGACTGAACTATGTAAATATTTCTTGCTGCTTAGACAAGGAACATACTAAAGTACATATCTTAAGAGTTTTATTACTTTCAGTTTTTCCTAAAGTTAGTAACTTTCTCATTCTTTTATTTAGTTGGTTTTCTTTGAATCGCCATCTAAGTTTTTTTTTTTCTCATGCACAAACAGCTTGTAAAGTCTCTCAATTTAATTTTCCACAAAGTCAAAACTGCTGTGATTTTTTTTTCTCATGGAGAAAGTTCTTTAATCTCATTCCATTCTTAATCAGTTATTTTCTAGGACTTGTGTACAACTGCTGTACTGGGACAGCCACCTGTCAACTTCATGGAGATTCCATTCCCTCTCTCTTGTACAGGGTCTCTTTTCCTGGATCTCTCTCTTAGTGAACTCCCTTCTAGTAGCTTCCTGAGATAGGATGCAGGGGAATTAATTTTTTTCTTTTTTCTTTTTTTTAAGAGAGAGAGCGAGAGAGACAGAGACAGAGAGAGAGAATTTTTTAATATTTCTTTTTTTTTTTAGTTTTCGGCGGACACAAACATCTTTGTTTGTATGTGGTGCTGAGGATCGAACCCAGGCGAGCGCGCTACCGCTTGAGCCACATCCGCAGCCCATGGAATTAATTTTTTTGAGACTGGGATATTTAAAACTGTCTTTGTTCTAGCTCACATTTAATTGATAATTTTCAATGCTGAAAATCATTTTTACTCAGAACATGAAGGTATTTCCATTTCTCTTTTAGCTTCAATGAAACTGCTGCAAATTCCAATGCTATTTTGATGTCCAACCTTGGTATATGACCTTTTTCCTCTTGAAATTTTAACATATCTCTTTAAGTTTTCACAATAATCTGGTATGGATAAATTTCCCCATTTATTATTTTTTTTTAAAGGAGAGTGAGAGAGGGAGGGAGGGAGGGAGGGAGAGGGAGAGGGAGAGGGAGAGGGAGAGGGAGAGAGAGAGAGAGAGAGAGAGAGAGAGAGAGAGAGAGAGAGAATTTTTAATATTTATTTTTTAGTTATCGGCGGACACAACATCTTTGTTTGTATGTGGTGCTGAAGATCGAACCCGGGCTGCACGCATGCCAGGAGAGTGCGCTACCGCTCTTGAGCCACATCCCCAGCCCCTCCCCATTTATTATATAACAACTTGGTAAGTTTTTTTTCAATATGGCAACTCATGTCCCTTAGTTCTAGAACATATTCTTTTACTACATTTCTTAAAATTTCCTCCCTGCTATTTTGGATTCTCCTTTACCAGAAGTCCTATTAATTGGATGTTGGACCTCCTAAATTAATCCTATAATTTTCTTTTCCCACTGTTTATTTCTGTCTGCTAAGATATTTGATTTCCAAACATTGTTATAATTAAAAAAAAACAACTATTTTATGTGTGTGTGTGTGTGTGTGTGTGTGTGTGTCTTGTTTTTGTTTTATTTTGTTTTGTTTTTGGTGGTGCTGGGGATTGAACCCAGGG
Organism: Callospermophilus lateralis; assembly: GCF_048772815.1. Taxonomy (NCBI): domain Eukaryota; kingdom Metazoa; phylum Chordata; class Mammalia; order Rodentia; family Sciuridae; genus Callospermophilus; species Callospermophilus lateralis. The sequence continues at coordinate 4,092,171 of NW_027510272.1, forward strand.
CCTTGTGCATGAGAGGTAAGTATTCTACCAACTATGCTATATCCCCAGCCCCAACTATTATATTTTTAATTTTAAGAGCTCTTTCTTATTCTTCAAATGTTTCTTGTATGCAACTGCTTCTCTTATTTGCCTAAGGACATTAATTATTCATTTGATTTCTGTGATGTTTTCTTTTTCTTCCTAGAATATATGTTCTGAGTTTCTTTTTTCAACTTGTTTAGGTCTCTCATCTTTCAAGTTGGAGACTTCCTTCAAATGTCTGAAAATTCTTTGGCTGTTTGTCTATATTTTGTATAAGGTAGTACAAAGCTCACTGAATATACTCTGAACACGGGGGGATTTGTTGAATGGTAGAAATCACTTTAGGGTTGTAGGATAATTTTTTAATCAGGATTCTACAAAAAAACAGGACCAATATGGTATGTTATACAGAGAAAAAGACTTTTAAGAAACTGACCAATACATTTAAGAGTCTTGAGTCCAAATCTGAATGGGATTATCAGAAGGCTGAAGACTCAAAAGTGTTGCAGTTCATATCCAAAGGCAGTCTGCTAAATAACCAGGAAGGGCTAATGTTGCAGATGAAGTGAATTCTAAATACAGTCTGCTGGAAGATAGCCTCTTACTTAGCAGGGAAGTTCTGCCTTTGGTTGTATTTAAACATTCTATTGATTGGATAAAGGTCCCCAATCATATTATGGAAGACAAGTTACTACACTCAAAGTCCACCAATTTAAATGTAAAACTTATTCAAAACCACACTCATAGAAACATCCAGAATAATTTTTGACCAAATATCTGGGTACCACGGCTCAGCCAAGTTGACACATATAATTGATCATCACAGATTTCTAGCTAAGTTTTTAAATGGGAACTTTCAAATACCTATGTCTGTAAATCTTTTATCTGAGCTTGTTTTCTCAAAAAAAGGAGACTTCAATCCCTCATCTGGTGTATGGGTGGAGTTTTCATTGGCCAGGGGTTGAGGATATGTCTGAGGCTGGCTGTGACAGAGGGTGATCTCATCATACAACTACTTAGACTTTCATTCAAGCCCCCTTCACCAACCTCTATACCTGGCCATCTCTAATCAGAATAGTAGATTCAATTCTTTCAGACTATTGCAGTTTAGACATGAAGTGTCCCCCAAAAGCTCATGTGTGAGATAATGCAAGAAGGTTTAGATGTGAAATGATTGGGTTATGATAGCCTTAACTCAATCAGTGAAGTAATCCTCTGATAGGGATTTACTGAGTGGTAACTGAAGAGAGGTAGGATGTGGCTTGGGGAGGTGGGTCACTGGGAGCATGTATTAGGGGTATATGTTCTGTCCCTGGAAAGTAGAGTCTCTGCTTCTTGGTGGCCATGTCCTGACCTGTTTTCCTCTGTCACATGATTCCACCATGATGTTCTGCCTCACCTTGAGCCTTAAGGAATAAAGCCATCTATCTATGGACTGAGATCTCTGAAACTATAAGTCCCCCAAATAAACTTTTCCTCCTCTAATTGCTCTTGTCAGGTCTTTTGGTCACAGCAACAAAAAAGCTGACTAAAACAGACCTAAATCCTCTTTGTTTCCAGCAGGAGTTAAGAGGAGAAATAGTCATCTCACTTTGCTGGATGGACATACTTACAGAGAACCAATGGCTCCTTATAAAAATGTTTGTAGAGCCCTCTGCTGACCTGCCCTCACTGCCATATAGACACATGTCTCATGCCACCTTTATGGTACATGTCACTTGAAATTCCTTAGTCATAGGGTTTGCAAGAGAAACTGGCTTGATTCCTTCTGGCAGCCTCTAATTTATTAAGGCACTTTTGTGTGATCTTCTTCTATCCTGTTAGGACATTTGTCATTCATTCACCTCTTTCCAGTTTATATATTCACAGTTTGGGGCTTTAGGTGTCTTCTAGTTTCATTTTGGAATGTGAGTTTCTACTTTATTATTATTAGTAGTAGTAGTAGTATTTTGAAAGGATTTTCAAGAGAAGAATTGTTTTAGTTATGCCATTATGAATTTGAAGTTCTGTTTAAGTGACAGCACACAATGGATAATACCACCACAGGACAATGCTACCACACCAGCAGGAGATGTGGAACAGGGGAAAGAAATGCAGAGTCAGCTCTCAGCCAGTGCCATCACACTGCTTAACATCTCTTTAAAAAGATAAGGATTTCTAAATAGAATACTAAATAGTGTAAACACGTTTCTCACTTTAAAAGCACAAGAGGGGAAAATTTCATGATTTGTATTTCTCTCAAAGAAACTCCTAATATGCAACAAAATCAACCTCAAAAACTGAATCTAAACCACATCAGTGGGGATCTCACATTATTATGTTTTTTCCTAATGGTTTTATGATTTGAGGTTCCTGAGCTACCAGTTAAAACACCTTTCTGGAGTACATCCTGTGATGTTTAATTTTGTGTGTTCACTTGACTAGGTCAATGAGGTACCCCAATACATTATTTCTGGGTATGTCTGAGAGTGTCTTTCTGATTGAGATTAGCAATTGAATTGCTGGACTCAGTAAAGTAGGTGGTCCTTTTCAATGTGGGTAGGCTTCATCTAATCCACTGAAGTCATAAGTAGAACAAAGGAGGAAGAAGTTGCCCCTTCCCACCAGTCTGCCTACTTGGAACAAAGACATCAGTCTCTTCCTGACCCTTGACTATGATTTACACCATCAGGTCCCAAGCTTAGAAATGGCAGACTGTGGGACTTCTCAGCCACCATAATTGCACAAAGTCAATTCCTATAATAAATTCCTTCAGGTATGTGTATGTGTATTTACATCTCCTATTGGTTCTGTTTCTCTAGAAAACTTTAACACACAAACATCACACTATAACGTCTCTTTTAAAAAAAAGTAACTGTTATTTTAAAATTCAGATGAAATTCTGATTATTTTAGAAATGCATGCTGCACTTTAAGAAAATCCACAACTGGAATATATGCAAGTTTACTTTTACAGTAATTAACAAAGACTACTAATTACCAGAAAAGAAAGTTTTGGTCCTGTTTAGATATGAATTTTCTATTTTATTTTTAGCATTTGTTTTTTAGTTATAGGTAGACACAATACCCTTATTTAATTTTCATGTGGTGCTGAGGATCGAATCCAGTAACTCATGCATGCTAGGCAAGTGCTCTACCTCTGAGCCACAATCCCAGCTCTCTATTTTCCTTTAGGCATGGTATAGTATTTTTTTCAAAAAGGAAAATAAAAAAAAATTTAAACTAGGCTTTCAGTCAAAGATATCTAAATTCTAATCCTTATTCCTTGACTCACTAGCTTTGTGATTCTGTAAAATAAAGAAAGGCATAATTTTAAGAAAGAAAAAGGAGGTTGTATACTTAGCACAGAAGGGGGCCTTAGGCCATGCGGCTAGAAGCATCCATCGAGGTAATACCTGGGATGGGTTTAATACCTGGGATGGGTTTCTAACTACTTCACAGAAGTGCAGGTTCTTAATTCAGTAGGTGACAAGGATAATTAAGAGACAAGATCATAACCACAGCAATAAACTTGTTAAAATTCAGAACATGACTGATAATAAGTTGGGGGCATCTGAATATAACAAAAATTCTGCCTCAGTTTGGATTCAAGAGGCCCTTTTACTCCCTGAAGATCCATCTGTATTAAAAAAGTTTCCACTTCAGTCAGCAGGAGGACAAGGAAAGAAGAAAAGCATGGGCGAAAAACAACTAAATGTACTCTTGGGAATTCTCATGTTCATGAAGCAGAGTTTAAGCAACTGTGATTCAAAGGAGGAGCTTGTTTCAATTTAGCCAGCTTGGTTTGTCTAAAAATTTCATTTCCCATTTTTATTTGACCTAATATATTATAATATAGTTGCTGTATTAGTATTTCAGAAATTTGTTATTTACCTGCATTAACATATAGTAGATCCCAGACATGCCATGGGCTGCTCCAACATACTGCTTCCTGTGCCACTGATACAATAGGGGACATCGATCAGTTTTTCTTTCTTCTCTTGATAAGGTTTTACCAGATTCAATAATAGCACTGACTACCTACAGAGGCAATGAGATTCCATAAATCTAAAAAATTGTACATGCATGCTGTTCTAGTCTAATTTACATTAACACTTATGTATACATGGAGAGATTATTAATCTAAATTAGTAGCTAACATAGTCATTTTTATCTTATAAATTAATAAATGTGGGCAGAGAGGACTTAGAAGACAACATCAGAGTAGAAAAAGAAAAAAAAAAGTCTAAGAAAGGAAAAGTTCTTTATTAAAAACGTCAAAAGTTCTTTATAAAAAATGTCAACTAAAATCTGGAAAAACTTCCCATTAAAAATGGTTCCAGACTTTTTAGTTGCTTTGTAGCTGCAATGTTTTGCCCAAAAGACTGGCAAACACACTTTTCAGGAAAGACTGTAGGACTTAGATTCATTGATGAAAAGCTCATGCAATGTGGTCAGTTGTGGTTTGAAGGATTTTAGTCAGATCACAAGAACATCATGTTTGGAATGACTATGTGGCAAAGACACTAATTGTTTCCTCAAACCCATGTTCTTCTCATCATTTTGGTGGAGTACTCTAAGTTTTAGCTGGCATCTGGTCTCCTAGCTAGAAACAGCTGAACACAGCCATTTTTTCTAATTTCTGGCAAAGGGATGTGAGCAGACATGAGATGGGCAACTTACAGATGGAGTCCTTACAAAGGATAATGCTTTTTCTCCCTTTCCCTTCTTCCTAGGACTAAGGGTACCAAACTAGCATTAATACCAAACTATTAGCCTTAATACTAACATAACTCCATGCTAACAGGTAAAGATACGCTTTTAGCATAACAGAGTAAAAAGAAGATAGGTCACCAGATATAGTCACCTCAGAGAACTCACAAAAGAAAAATAAACATTCAAACTTTTTGAAGCTGCTGTTGTTGCTTGGTTCCTGTAAAACCAGTTGTTATCAATAACAGATGGAGAAGTATATATAGATTTTTGCTTTTTAGTACTGGGGATTGAACTCAGGGGCACTCTACCACTGAGCCACCTCCCCGGCTCTATTTTGAAGTTTATTTAGAGACAGAGTGGAGTTGCTTAGCATCTCGCTTTTGCTGAGGCTGGCTTTGAACTCTTGATCCTCCTGTCTCAGCCTTCCCAGCTGCTGGGATTATAGGTGAGCACCATGACACCCAGCAGATATTGAGTTTTTTAAAAAAAAAATCCCTAAAAAGAAAAGCAGCTAATTTGTAATTTTTATGACATGTTTTAAAAAGCTAATTCAACCTAGAAGCAGAGCCTTAATACTAACATAACTCCATGCTAACAGATAGCTTTGAATACCCACAGGTGTCAATAATCCCACAATACCTCTTTAATGGCTGATTCACACACAGTGCCAGGGCCAATCTCCGTGTTCAGGTACAGTAAGGCATACAGATAACCTGCTCGACCGAACAGCAGCTCATCAGGAAGCTCTGATTCTTGGCAGACAATGCTTCTGTGCAGCTGCAAAAGTCTAAACAACAAGAAAAAATTCTGTTTTCTCCAATGTGCATGTCTAAAATGCTTCTTTCAGAAACAAGTAACTCATCACTTTAGAAATGTATTTATTTTTAAATTTAAAACTATGATTTAAAAAAGCACCCTAAATTCCCAAAACAACTAGAATTTCTCCACTTTACTAATTCTTCTTTCAAATGTAAAAATTATGAGCAAAAAACCTGATCTGAGAATATAGCTCAGTGGTAGAGTGTGTGCTTAGCATGTACAAGTATAACAAGGACTTAGACTTCAACTTAGACTTCACTTTTGTCTGCAAATGCCCCACGGGTGACTAAAAGCAGGAGTGAAGATTTGGCGTCTCTGCCTCCATTATCTAGGTCTGGTGGATAAACATCTTATAATGAGTTGAAGCTTTCCTTCACCCCATCCCTTGCCCAGCAACATCAAGTGCAATTTTCTTATTTGGAAAAGGCCCAGCCTGACCAATCATGAGATAATGATGGACAAAGCACGACTGATCAAGATCACCTATTTGGCAGTTAAGAAAAGCCTTCAACAGTATAAACAACCTTGCACTTACTCCTCTTTCTATAAAACCTCAAAGTAATTGTCAGTCCCTCAAAGACAGAACTAAGGCCATGGGTCCCCTTGTCTTCCTGGTGTAGCTATACTGATTAAAGTTCCTTTCACACTCTATAATTACCTTTCCTGTTTAGCTTTTTAGCAAGTAGCTATGCCTACTTTTTGGAGACCCAGAGTCAGGCCTCTAGCTCAGGCTGTTATAAGGCCCTAGTCCCAACCTTAGCGCCATTAAAGAAAGAAAGAAAAAAATCTTTCTGTTCAAAATGTATACCTTTATATTTATTCTAAACCATGTAACATAATTCATCTAGCATTAGAACAAAGTGATTTAAAATCTAAATAAAAATGGCACTGAAATGCTGCCAGTGCTTAGGAATGAGTATGAATCATTCTAACTTTCAACAGACATTAACTAACATGTACTAGATCAGGTCCTAGAACTAAGCCCTGATTTCTACTTCTTCAAGAAGGAATATAAACCAATAGGTACAATGAAACATATTCCTTACTTGCTCTTCATTAATATAACTAATCAGTTAAAAGTTAAACTATGATTAATTTATTCTTGTGGATCTACAGCATTGTGAGCTAATTTTCATGCATTGAAGGCAACCAAAAATTATTTAGGAAAAATGATTAAAGTCCCTCTGAAATTAAGAAATACTCATGCTTGAATAGAAAAATAACATATGATTTCACTAAAATGCTCAAGAGTGACATACAGTTAAGCAAAGTGGCACACACCTGTAATCCTAGGGGCCCAGAGCCTGAGGCAGGAAGATCGCTAAGTTCAAAGCTGGCCTCAGCAACTTAGGGGGACCTTAAGCAACTTAGTGAGATCCTATCTCAAAATAAAAAATCAAAAAACAGGCTGGGGATGTGGTTCAGTGGTTAAGCACTCCTGGGTGTAACATCTGGTACAAAAAAAAAAAAAGTGGACATACAAACCCTTTTACTTCTTAGGGAGACCTGTTTGCAATAGGAGAGTAAGTTAAAAATAGTTTCTTTTTTGTATATTTTTCTACAGCTAGAGTTCCAACTAAGAATTTAAAGAAAATATTTCCAGAATTAAAAACTTACTTTGTGATGCATTCCTGGGATTCACAGTCACTTTTGAGTTTATGATATATCACAGCTCCTACAGCAAGGGGCCCAGCATCTCCACAGAGGAAAGTGACCCTGCGACCATTCAGGTTCCTAAGTGTTCTCTTTACATAATCCAGAGATCGAAGCAGGTATGTCTGGTCACAGGTGACCCGGTATAGCTGCAGGTACAAAAGGGCTATGCCTGAAATGATCCCCACCCCAAAAGAAAAATATTACTACCTTTCCTTTTTACCTTCAAGATATTTTTAAATTACATGATATAAATTCTTCTGTGTAAACACTACATTTTCTGAAGGGGTAACATCAAAAAAATTATGTCAAATAGTTCTTTAAAAATAAAAATTAAACCCCACAGAAATAAGAGCTGGGAAAAAAAAAAAGATACACATGTAAATCGATTATCTTGCTAACTGGTATGGCATGGTGATTCTATGCTCTTAAACAAGAGATGAAATACCCAGTCTGAAATACAGAGGATAGTCCTACTCATTCTGTTAATTTTTATTCATTTCAAGGTTATATTCAGTCTCTTTTGTATCTCAAGTTACCTTTTTTTAAATTCTTATTCAATTATTTCCTCCAATGCTACCCCAAATTAAATGATTACCTTTCTGGATTTTATTGCTTTTTCTAATTTTTCTATTTGGCACAGTTTTTCAGTTTTCTTTAGTGATCAACCCATACAATTGATCAGTGAGTCAGTTTAACATTTATAGGACACCACATGTACAGACTATCACCTACACAATCCTCCTATTTTAGATTGAATAACACACCCAGATCTTCACATGAACCAGAGAGGGGGCTTTGCTACCTTTGGAGGATGATGTATATAGCTTCTTAAGCATAGTTTAATGCCTGGGTGGAAGAAGTTACTATGGGAAGAGGAGGGTAGAAGAGTGGCTGGATTTGATCAATGCACTCGCTCTGAATGAACCTCTGGGATTATCACACTGACCCCATCAATATGTGCAATTAATATGTGTTAACAAAAAGAAGTCAGTATGACAGTGAAGTGTTTTATTATTTAATAAAATATATTATAGAAAAAAGTATTGAAAGAAGTGATATGATGGTGAAATGACCAAACAAAACATCCTGTTAATGTAGAATTTATGTTCTTCAATATTCTGGTCTTATCTAATAACATCCTCTGATTTTTACTGTTTTTTATTTTGCTTTTGAAAGTTTTCTAAATATCTAATTCTGCTTTGTTCAATTTTCCTATTCAGGGTATCCCATGACTCTTTCATATTAATGCTCAACACTTTATTTTTTTGAGCAATCCTTCTTTTGTCCTTATCCATTTCTGTAAAAAGACATTTAACCCTTACAGTATATCTGGAAGCTAAAAAAAAAAAGTCTTCTGTATGAGTTGCTTATTATCTCTTCCAGTAAGTAAATGTAAATTTATGTAATCATTAGAAGAGTTAGAAGCTAAATACAGATAAATTTCGAACATAATAATCATTATAAAAAGTTTACAAATAAGTACTCCCTGACTGACTCAGAAACCTCTAAACAGAATACTCTCTGGTTAACCTGAGGACCTAAAAACTTATATTTAATGCTTGAGTATTTTAAAGTACATGAGGACAAATAAAAAGAAAATGGTCATCATGCTTTGTAATTTTTTTGTTAAAATGTTGACATGCACTGGGTAAAAGGCACTGTGGTAAACAGGCCTTTAGAGATGTAGGGTAAGTGTGGGAAGAGGAAATGGTCCATAGTACCGTGGTCTCCATCTTCTGGCAAGTCTTGGTCCCTAAACTGTTGAACTTCACCAGTGCCTCTCACCTCCTGTTCCCTTAGAGAGCCTGGATGTCCAGAGGGAGCTGGAGTTAATTATTTCACTTCCCCAATATTGAAGGTTTACAGCCAGCTAGATTTGGGTATTTTCCTTCTCCCAGGTAGTTTGGCTATGTTAAAACTCTAGGAGGTCAGATTCTGGTAAAAGTTTCTTCAGAGGGTGGGCTTTGTTAAGAACAAAGTGCTCAGAGGTATTTCAAAATGGTTTCCATTCCCCTCCTTTTGCTCAAAGATTGATGGACTGTTTCTTCAATATTCACTGTGAAGCCTCAGTAGAGCTTCTGGAGGCAAGATGCATTTGTATGAGGTTCCCTTATGATTAAGTCCCCCTGGAATTTTTCTTTCAGATTTGTTCACACTAAGCCTCCAGGATTAATCAAAGTATAATTTAGGTTTTCCTACTATTAAACAAAAATTATGGGGTCCCATTGTTTTAGATTGAACTGTTGCATGAGACCCCAGCAGAACAGAATTAACCAAAATGGAGTCACTCTTGATAAATGTTACATACACTGAAACTTCAAGGAAGCAGAAAGACCTCCAAAAGACCAGTTTTTCCCCCAAACAGATTTCAGTCTACTTGTGTCAAAATAATAAGGAAGTCTCTTCTGCTTTAACCCTTACAAAATAATAATAAGCTGAAGTAACTTGATCTTAACCAATCATCTTTGTAGTATTCTTGTTTCCTGGTTCCGACCTTACAAAACCCATTGTTCTGCCACTGCCAGGAGGGAGCTCTCCATCTATTTTGTAGAATGCAGGCTGCCTCAATTCATGAATTATGAATAGAGGTCAATTAGATCTATTTTATGGTTTGGCTCATATGTGGAAGGTGTGGTCCCAAATGCAGCAATGTTTTGGAAGGTAATTAGACCATGAGGGCTCTGACCTCATCAATGGATAAATCCATTAATGAGTTCATGGATGATGGCATTTTTAGGAGGCGGGGCCAAGTTGAAAGAAGAAGGCCACTTAGGGCAGGTTCCAGAAGGATCTATTTTGTCCATGGCCTCTTCCCCACTTTTTCTGCTTCCAGGATACCATGAGGTAAATAGCTTTGCTCTGCCACAGACTCTTCCCTACTCCAGTGATGTTCTGCTTCACCACAGGCTCAGAAACAACAGAGACTAGTGACCATGAATTAAAACATTTGAAACCATAAGCCAAAATAAATCTTTCCTTCTTTAAGCTGATTTTCTCAAGTATTTTATCAGTGATAAAAAGTTGACTAACACAATCCTTAATTAAATTTGTTCTAACCTTGTGTGTTGGCAGTAACTGGCAATAGCTCCTGTTAGTTCTAATTCCCTGCATCCACCTGTCTTCCAACTTTTGATAAAGCAGTTCACCTTGTGACCTAACTTCTCTGATAGATCTAAGAAGAGGTGATGTTTCAGTTTGTTCAGCTTTTCCCTTGTTAGGATGGAGTAGCAACTCCGTACATTCTGGACTGAAAACCAGGAGTTTCTCCTAAGTTGATTTTTGTTTCTTTTTCTTTGCTTTTTTCCCCCTTAATGGTTTGATTTAGTAATGTATTTATTCAGAAAGTATGTATTGAAACTTTTCTAGACAAGAAAGATACTCGGCTTTTCATGGTGCTGCTGACAATTCCATGGTGTCATCTTAGTGTTACTTCAGTTTCTTGTACTTCAGTTTTCTTAAATGACTTTTGTGGGTCAATTCTTACCTTTTCAATTATTTTCTTGGTTCTGTCAATTCTTTATCATAGGCTCTTGTTTTCTGGCCCTCTCTTCTCCAAATGCCTTTATTTCTGCTTTGTGAACTTACTGCTTTAAAAAGTTTTACAAAATTCATGTTCAAAGTATTGCCAATTTTTCTTCACATTGCAGTGGCATTTCCTTATGTTTCCTTTTTCAGAATTCCTTTTATGACATTCTGAGAGTCCCTTTTTCCTCTTATATTATAACAAATTTTTTTCTTAAGTGTGAATATATTAAATATTTCTAGAGCAATTATTTACAGGAAGATTCCCTAGCCAAAAAAAAAAAAAATGGTTAGGGTAGCTTTCATAGTTGTTTTTGCTTTTTCTCAAGGGCATCCTCTTCTTGCTAAGTAATAAACAACAGTTTCTTTCTTTAATAGTCATGACTTCTGGTGGCCAGATTTCCTTTAGTTCACATATCTTTTCCTGTTTCAGGAGGGTGTCAGTCATTGCTGTTTCCTTCCTGCCTTAAGCCATTAGCTGGTGCCACCAAGGACGCTACCCCCTTTTTGAAGGTCTGTACTCTTTCCTTGTACACTTGCCATGCCTCTTCTTCTCTGCTCGCCCAGCCCAGCATTGCCTATTCACTTTGCACTCAGATGTGCCCACAAATGTTCCTGTTGAGGGTGTGGGCCACTCCTTCTGGGAATTACTCCTTATTGAATATGGAGAATGAGAAAAGCAGGATTTTGCTACTCCTGGGCCCTGTGGCTTTCCTTTCTTGCTATGTCGTGCGCGGCTTTCCACAGTCATTCTATATGTTGTTTGTTTTTTATCCAAAATTATTTGAATGAATTTTTTTGGTCTGTCTCAAAGTTTTGCAAAAGGGAATAAATGATGAATGCTTTATTCATTCCTCTTGTATGGTTTTAAGAGAAAAGATGGAAAGGTACCTTCCATACTTTTTCCTAAACCCTAAAGCCCTAAGTACTATTTTATATCACTGAAACCAAATACTTCCACAGTGGTTCTACCATGATTCCAGAAGATGGCAATAGATAAGGATTCTTTAGAAATACAGATTCCCGGGGCTGGGGATGTGACTCAAGTGGTAGCGTGCTCGCCTGGCATGCGTGCGGCCTGGGTTCGATCCTCAGCACCACATACAAACAAAGATGTTGTGTCCGCCAATAACTAAAAAATAAATATTAAAAAAAACTTCTCTCTCTCTCTCTCTCTCTCCCTCCCTCTTAAAAAAAAAAAGAAAAAGAAATACAGATTCCCAGAGTTCCTACTGCAGTTGTCCTCTTAATTTATTATAAAGCTTTCTGAATGACTGTATGCATAGTCAGTTTGGAACCTAACTATTAGAGTTAAAAATATTTGTCAAAAGTAAGAGAAAATGCTGTAAGTAAAAGACTTTTTAAGGGAAACCTGTGCTATTAACAGCTATGTTATTGTTCTTTCCTGAATAGTTTTCTTCTCAAAATATTCTTTGTATTTTTCTTCTGGTTAACCACAAATATCTAATTTTACATTTTGCACTGTAATTGAACTTGGTCTATGTCTATCTGGGTTTACAAGTCTGAAATATATAATTTTAATGTCACCATATAATTGTACTTATAAAAGGCAAATAATAAATAAAACATCATTGAAATAAATATAAGTACATAATCATCAAGGCTGCCATGTTTGGCTATACATTGCAAAAATAATAGGTTTTGGGTTCACGGTAGCTCTAACATATATATCTGTGTCTATGCTAATTGGAAATTCAACTACGACAATTTAACAAGAAGGTTATAAAAACTGTCATTAGCAATTTAATCAGCATTTAGTTTAATCCCTAAGAACAAGATCTGTCTTATTTCTTTTATATACCCCAAATAGCTGTTATAATGTCCTGGCTACCTGGTAAAAACAATAAAAATATAAAGATTAGTTAAAGCAAGTTAATTTTGAAATTATATTTTTTAAAAAGTGAAGTATATTACTGGTTGCCTGTTTAGTCATTATTATTAAGATTTAAATAAAAATCTTTACATGTACAAATGAGTCAAATTGAGTTCGGGCAGTAATGGTAAATGATTTATGAAACAGACCAGAGAACTCATTCAATCACAACCTATCACAAAGAGTAAAGCAAGAATGATAACAAACCAAGCAAAACAAAATACACCTGACCCCTTATGCAAGTTTACTTTTATTACACATTTCACAGCTACATATTAGGTTAACTAAATGTAAAAATATCACATACTATATACATTAAAAGTCAAAATTCAGGCAGAAGATATTTCTTTAGAAATAAAATTCCAAAGAATCTCTCAATGAAGACATAGTTTAAGACTTCAAGAGTATAAAACTTTACCACTTTAAAAGAAAATTTCAAAGCCAAGTCTTACATCTCATAAAATAAGAAAAAAATATTAATTGCTTCTACTCCATATTCTCACCTGTCCAACCAGTATAAGCAGAGCAATCATGAGGATCAGCTGTCTTCAGCCCTTCTTCCATCTGCTGTAGAAGATCTTTGATTTTGGTCTGGATCCGCCTCACAAAATTATGAATGATCTAAGAAGCAAAAGAAAAGATAAATTTAGTTGCACAAGAATAGGACAATGTCATAATGACAGTGTAAGTCACATGAACATAACAGAACTTATTTTATGTGGCCCATCTCAATGTCTAACTACGTGGACACTACCTTGACTTTTACAGGGTTAGTATCTTACTGAGATAATGCTGTATGGGTATTACAACTCACAAATAGGTTCACAAAAAATAACTGGTATAAAATAAAAAATAAATAAATAAACATAAAAAAGATAGATTTGACTACACAAACATTTTAGCTTCTATAAGGTAAAACACATAAGATGATTTAAAAATTAATGACAAATAGAAAATACTTGCAATATAAGATATTATAAATCAAAAAAGAACATAATACTGAAGACAACACAAATTATTAATGCATCTTACACAAAAGAAAAATCAAATGAAAAGCATATGCAAAATGTCCAATCCGGAGATGATTCATGAATTGCAAATCATTACAAGTGCCACAGTTTCCCTGTCAGACTAATAGAGAATACTTTTTTAAAAATATTAAATTCTAAGGCTGCTAAGAACAAAGGAAACAGGTATTTTTTTCATTTCTGGCAGTCATTCCCAAGAGAAATATACAACATTCTTAAATACATAGTAGAATCTCTTATACGTTTGTTGATTTTTAAAAGTCTATTTGCTATATCAATTGCTGAAGCGTCTTAAAAACAGTTTATGATTATAGAATTTCATTTCTGCCTTTTATGATTATTTTTCTTTCGTGTATTTTGAAGTTGTTATGTGGCATACACAAATTTGACTATTAAATCTTCCTAAAAAATTGATTCACTTTCATAATGAAATACTCCTATTGTAGGACTATAAAAAAGAACCTGTATTGCACAATTAGAGGTGTCAAGGCAAATTTTACTGAAATTTGGGATTCTGGAATCAAACACTAAGAATTAATTTGCCACTGTATATGTAATGAAAATTCCAAGTGGCTAACCCCTGGAAATATATGTTTACATCTCAAAAAGGGATGAGAAAAGGTAAAACTGGACAATGGGCTGTTCTTTTTCATATAGAAATTAGTGTACATTCCAAAGGGTTAGAGTAAGACATTTATAATAAGATTCTCCTAGAAAGAAAAGGGTAGACATTGCCTCTTTCCCCTTTATAAAAAGTGCAGAAAATTTATTTTTCTTCATTCTTGCCTGTAATACAACTCTGTGCATGTAGGACAGCAGACCCCACCTTCACTGCATCACCCCCGCCATTAAGAACTGAGTCACAGGGAACCACCTGCTATGTGCTGTCTGGTAAACAAAAAAAATCTCTGATCTGAGAAATTTTTGTGTACATTCAGAACAAAACTAATGAAAGGTAAATATTTAAAACCTAATACCCTCTTTATCTTCTTGTCGTAAAATCTATCTTATGTGATATTATAATCACATCAGTTTTCTTATTGATGATTACTTTTGTTGTCCATTTATTTTCAGTCTCTCTGTATTCAGAGTTAAAGTAAATATCTTGGATAGCACAGCGTTAGCTTTTTTTTTTTTTTTCCCCTAGGGGGTGAGAATTCCCTTCTATCACTCTTTAGTTCTTATGTGGGCTCTTTGGCTGGATTTAGGAACTGAATTAAAACAAGAGCTGATTAGCAAGAAAAAAGCATATTACATGGGGATTTTTACAACAGAGTGAAGTCCAAAGAAAATGTCCAAATCAATGTTTTTATTATTTTTAGACAACAATAATTTGCAAAGGAAGAAAATACTAATCTCTGAACTACAAATAGTAAATTCCAGAATGTCACTAAGTGATTTATGAAAGGGATGTAAAATCTAGTATAAAATAAGGGTTAACTCAATAAACTTATTTATTTGGCTTCATTACGGTCCCAATCACAGATCTTAAATAACTCCCAAAGACCCATATGCTAAGGCTTGGTCACTAGCTTGTGGTGCTATTTGGAGGTGGTGGAACCTTTAGTAAGTGGAGCTTAGTGGAAGGAAATTAGGCCATTGGGGGCATTCCAATGAAAGGGCATTTGGGATTCCCAGCCCCTTCCCTTCTCTCTTTGCAACCTTAGCACCATAAGGTGAGCAGCTTTGCTCTACCACATGTTCCCTGTCACTATGTGCTACATCACCAGAGGCCTAAAAGCACAGAGGCCAATTGACCATTGACTAAAATCTCTGAAACCAGGAGCTAAAATAAAGCTTTCTTTGTAATAAGTTGATAATCTCAGGTATTTTGTCCCAGAAGCAGAAAGTTGACTAACACACCAATGTCTGGTGATATTGGTGTGTTAGTCAACTTGGTACAAAGATTTTTTCCTGCCTTGGTACAAAGATTTCTCTCCCAAAAGAATATTTATGGCTTGCTGCATGTAGGAAAAGAGATGCCAAATGGAACTTACAGTTTCTCAAGTAATTTCAGCTTGAAATAATCAATATACCAATTCAGCATATTTTGAGATGGCACATTCTTAACTTCTTCAGTTTGTTTGATTTTTGTTTTTGTTATTGTTTCTCCTGCTTTTTGGATTGTTTGAATACTTTTAGAAAGGTATTTTAATATTCCTGCTGAACTTTTAGCAGGGAAATTAGTTTAAATTGTTGCTCTAGAGGATACAAGAGATATCCACAACTTTTCACAATCCATTTGCAGTTAGTAATGTGCCACTTCATGTAAAATGCAGAAACTCTGAATCTTATAGGTTTAGGTCCTACCCCAAGTTCTTCTGTTACAGCTGATATCTGTATTACCAATACATGAGCAATGAATCCTACAAGATAATAATGCAATTTTCATGTACAACCTGTTTTGTAAACAAATTCAGAGATAAAAGAGTAGACATTTTTTTTTTTACCTATATCCCCTTAAATGTCACTATTTCAATGAACGGGTTTGCAATTACAAGTTCTCTCAGGGGTCTTGAATTCTTTTTTTTTTTTAATCTGAAAATATATTTTACCTTCATTCTTGAAGGCTGTTTTCACTGAATAAAGAATTCTAGATGACAGTTTCTATTAGTACTTTTATGTTTTTTTTTCACTCTCCTCTGTTCTCCATGATTTTCTAACTAGAAATCAGCCATTAATCATATTAATTAATTAATCATCATTAATCAATTATCTATACATAATGTGTTGTTTTTCCCTGCTCTATTCAAGATTTGCTCTTCAAATTTTAATCTTTCATTGAATTTATAAATTCTCGCCCACTATTTCTTCAGATTATTTTTATTTCCCATCCTTCCTCTGCTTTCCTTCTGATTTCAATTATGTTAGATTGCTTCATATAATCTAATAAGTCCTTGAAGCCCTGTTGCTTTTTATCTCTTCAATATTTTCTTTACTTTTTACAAACAGATAAACGTCTATTGATCTATTTTTAAGTTCAGTCACTTTTTTCCTCTAAATCCATCCAGTAGCTTTTAAATTTCAGATTTGTCTATATTAATTCTAGACTACCCATAATGTTGTTTTTTGCCTTTCCATTTTCCTGCTGATTTTTCCTGTCTTTTTATTCACTGAAAGTATTTTTGCTGTGCTTTGTGGAAGACAGTTACAGTACTCACTTTAAAATCCTGTCTGCTAGTTTCACTATCTGGTTCATTTCAAGGTTGGTTGCAGCTAATTTTCTTTTCTTCTGAAAATGTGTTTCTATTGTAGAAGAGTAGAATATGCCACCCTAAAACATGCCTTTTTGACATAAGAATTATTTATTCTGAGTTGAAGACAACTCAGAAGAAGCAATACAAGAACAGCTTTCTGCATTACCCCACTGGCCTAAACGCAGGACATAAATTTACAAAAATGTCAGTCTTCCCTTTTCCACAAGTAAAGACAACTTTAGACACCAATCAGCCTGGAGAAGTCACCAGAGAAATCAATATAATAAATTTTCATTTATTTGCCTTCCTGCAATTAGCATGCATGAAAATTCAAATTTCTTTTCCTTCATTTTCTGTATTCTCTAAAAATTTAATGTTTTTAGTTAGAGATGCAATATAAACAGATTTCTAAGCCAAACTGAGATTTACTCATTCCCTGGGTACCTCCCATTCATATGGAAAATACACTGTACAAATTAAAAAGCCTCTGTTTTTCTCTTGTTAATCTGTCTTTTGTCTATCCCAACTAAGCACTCCCAAAGAGAAAATTATTTTTCTCCCCTATTTTTTTGGTTCTTCATACAGCAGGTAATTTTGTATGGCAACTAGAATGCAAATTTGTAGTCTGTTATTCCACTTGTGTTGAATTGCAAATTCTGTTTCTTGGGCAGCAGCTCTATATCAGTTCAGATCTTCTGTCTTTAGCTAAATATCTTTAAGTCTGTAATCAAAATTTGGTTAGAGGTACATTTAGACAAAATTTAGGGATCCCTTCTCTGACTCATTTCACTTCCCCCTTGTCTTTGATAGCCATCAATTCTTTCATGAAATTTTTAAGTAACAAGTGATGTTGTTTAACAGCATTTTACCTACAGTAGAACTTTTTTCAAAACTGTAGTTAATCCTCTCAAATCCTGCCACTGTTTTAACACTAAGTTTATGTATTCTAAATCTTTTCTTGTCCCTTCAGCAATGCTCAGAGCATCTTCACAAGGAGAAGATTCCATTTCAAGAAACCAGTCTTTGCTCATCCATACAAAGCAACTCCAAGTTCTATAATGAGGTTGCAGCAACTTAGTCACATCTTCAGACTCTGCTTCTAGTTCTCTTTCTATTTCACCACATTCACAGTCCTCCACTGAAGTCTTGAATCCCTCACAGTCACTCATAAGGGTGAAAATTAGCTTCTTCCAAACTCCTATTAATATTTATAGCTTGGCCAGGTGCGATGGTGCACACCTGTAATCCCAGCAGCTCAGGGGGCTGAAGCAGGGGAATCATGAATTCAAAGCCAGCCTCAGCAACAGTGAGGAGCTAAGCAACTCAGTGAGACTGTGTCTAAATAAAATACAATACAGGGATGGGGATGTGGCTCAGTGGCCAAGTGCCCCGCCCCCAAAATGTTCATAGTTTGACCTCATTACACAAATGCTCTCAGTGGTATCTAAAATGAACAATCCTTTCCAGAAAGTTTTCAATTTACTTTACCTAGATCCATTAGAGGAATCACTATCCATGTCAGCTACAGCCTTACAAAATATATTTCTTAAATAATAAGACTCGAAAGTTGAAATTATGAACTGGAGAATGAATGTTGTGTTAGCAGGCATGAAAACAGTCTCATGTACATCTCCATAACAGCTCTAGGGTGACCATGGTGTGGTGGTGCACACCTGTACTGTGCTGTCCATAAGTATTAGTATTTTAAAATGATTTTTCTTTTCTGAGCAGTTGTTCTCAAGGTCAGTAAATCATATCAGAAACAGATGTGCTATTGTTCAAGCTCTGTTGTTCCATTTACAGAACACAAAGTAGATTTGTCATAACTAATTCATAAAGGCTCTAGGATTTTCAGAATGGTAAATGAGCATAAGCTTTAACATAAAGCCACCAGCTGCATGAGCCCCTAATAAAAGTCTCAGCCTGTCCTTTGAAGCTTTAAGTGGAGCATTGACTTCTGCTCTCTAGCTCTGAAAATCCTAGATGGCATTTTCTTCCAAGAGAAGGCTATTTTGTTTGCCTTGAAAATCTGTGGTTGAATGTAACCTTACCTTCATCAACTATCTGAGCTAAATGATTTTTCACAGTATCTACATTAGCACTTGCTACTTCATTTTGCACTTTTATTATATGGAGATGACCTCTTATGAACCAACCTATGCTAGTTTCAAAGATTTCTTCTGTAGTTTCCTTCCCTCTCTCGGACTTCACAGAACTGAAAAGACTTAGGGCTTTGCGCTGAATTAGGTTTTAGCTTTAGGGAATATTGTGGCAGTCCTGTTCACTAACACTTTCTCCATAACCACTTTATTATCATTTCTGTGTTCAATGGAGAAGCATTTTAATTTCCTTCAAGAACTTTTCCTTTGGCTACTGTTTTGCAGAAGAGACCTAGCTTTGGATCTGTCTTGGCTTTTGAAACACCTTCATCACTAAATCTAATAATTTCTAGCTACTGATTTAAACTGAAATTTGTTTGACTCTTACAGTGAATGAAAGAGTCACACATCTTCATTCACTGTAAGAGTCACACAAATTTCAGTTTAAATCAGTTTAGAGACCACTGTAGGATTACAAATTGGTCTAATTTCAATATTTTTGTGTCTCAGACAATACAGAAGTCTAAGTAAAATGAAAGAAATAGGGGAATGGCCGGTAGAGCAGTCAGAACATACACTTAAGTTTGCCATCCTATACTGGCACATTTCATGGTACCTCAAACAATTACAATAGTAATATCAAAGGTCTCAGCAATCATCATAAAACATGCAATAATGATGAAATATCAAAGGTCTCAACAATCATCATAAAACATGCAGTAATGATGAAAAAGTTTGAAATACTATGAGAATATCTAAAATGTGACACAGAAAAATGAAGTGAACACATGTTGGAAAATGGTATAGCTAGATTTGCTCAATGCAGGATTCCCACAAATCTTCAATGTGCTAAAAATACCATTATTGATGAACTATGATAAAATGATGTATGCCTGCAATTCCTTTAAAATCCCCATCCCTGCCCACATTTTTAAGCTTCAGTAAGTATTAGCTGAGGTGGTTACAGCCAACTAATTTTGTCAAAGAGGATTTACATTAATAAGTATTTATTTCAACTATCATGTAGGTATTGAGTATGCTTTTTTCCTTGCGCAAGTAGTCTATGGATTCTACTCAGTATCTAAAACATAATATTAGCTTTCAAAATTATCTTTCTTAATTAAATGTCATTTAGAGTAGTAAATTACAACAATTCCTATTCAATCATGGTGGTAAAATACATTCTCTTATTTTAAAAGGTAAGCTAAAAATCTAACACAAACAGCAACTTCATAAACTTCTTTACAAGTATGCTTACTCACATAAAATGATAAAGACAGCACACCAATGAATTCAATATCAATGATATTTCAGAGGTGATGTAATATAAAGAGACTCCATTTTACCAATCCTTGCTTACTAAAAATTTTTCAAGATTTGCCATTTCCTATTATTTGATGATATACTTGTAAATGTATTTTATTTTGTTGCTATGTTAAGTTAGCTGAGGTGCTTTGCATCACTGTAATGAAATACCCAAGATAAATAACTTATAAGGAAAAAAATATTTATTTTGGTTTATGGTTTCAGAGATTTCAGTATATGGTCACTTGGCCCTGTCATTCTGAGCATCTGACAGTATGCTACAGCATGGTAGGAGTTCATGATACAGCAAAACTGCTCACCTTATGAACTGAAGAAGCAGAGAGAGAAAATGGCAAGGTTCCCAATATTCCCCTCAAGGACATGTCCCCCCAGTGACCTAACTTTCTTCAACAAGGCCCCACCTCTCAAAGGTACCACTATCTCCCAATGGTCTTTTAGAGGACACTCCAGCAATAAATATTGAAAAATGTGTCAAAAAGAATAATTGTCTGATTCACCATACAACTGACTGATAACTCTGACTTCAAATTAGTAACTTAGGCCTCCTGAGTCCTAATGTTTGTTTTCTGCTATAATCAAAGAGATGCAGATGAAGAAAAAACGTGGGTAATACCTCTTCATAATACCTGGTGTGGCAGAACCTACAGAGTAGGTTCATCTATTCCCCACACCCTTTCTCCTTATTATAATAATTATGGTTATATTAATAACAACAATATATCCATCCCCAGAAGAGCTACTATTCTTCCAGATTTTCTATAAAAAAAGTAAGTCATATGACATGGTTCTGACCAATGAGACCTAAGTGCAAATCTCCTAGATCTCAAAAGTTGTTATTTTTATTGATAAATGAGAGAAAGAGAATAGGTACTTCTTCCTTTCTCTCCCTACTGAAAACCTGAACATGATATCTGAAGCTACAGCAGCCATCTGGTACTATAACAGAAAAAATTTGAGAGAAAGACCAAAATAAACAGCAGAAATCCTGGCCCTAATCTTATTCCATCTTATCAAGACCTTATCAATTGCCTATCTCTAGATTTCTTATTATAAGGCAAATAAAATCTAATCAAGATATTTTTAAATAAGAGTTTTCTGTTTATTGTTGTGAATGTAAACCTAACTCACATTCATATGTGGCTGAGTAATGAACTTTATTCCAAAGCATACAGTACTAAGTTTTCATTTCTCATATTTATGATGTATATTTTTAATGTGAATTCTGTTTAATATAGTCCAAAATTTTACTGCAAAAATCATTCTTCTGCTCTGTGCTCTCTCCCACCCCCCAGTACTAGGGATTGAACCCAGTGTTCCACGCATATAAACAGGCACTTTACTACTGAGCTATATCCCCAGCCCTTTTTATTTTGAGATGGCCTTGCTAATAAGTTGCATAGGCTAACCTCAAACCTAATGATCTTCTGTCCTCAGCCTCTTTAGTAGCTGGGTTTACAGGTGTATACCAACATGCCCAGAACTGTACTTTACTTTAAGGTACATTTTTTAGTCCCTCCTTTTCTAACTATCTTATATAAAAGAGACTTCTAATCTCTATATTGGATCCAAATCTCCTGAACAAAGAAAACAGGTAATGCTATTTTATTCTACAAATTCTATTTGCATTTGATGGAGATTACTATACCAAGAGAAATTTAACTGGTTCCTCTCATTTAATAATGGTATTATTATAGCAATTATTAAACATTTATTATGTACCTGGCACTATGGGGCTTACATCATAGTTCAGTCACTCTTTTCATCATCCATTAATTTTCAATTTTTAGATGAGAAAAGTAAGGCTCACTGGAGGTCACAAGGCAAAAGGAGAGAAAACTCTTGGAGCTTTGAGTAGATTATTAATTCCAGAGTTCCTGGGCTCCCTATGCTCTCTTCTTATTCTTGCGGGAATCTGGATTTACAATTTACCTTTACGATTTTCAAGACCTACAGCCTTCACTCACTTACTCACATTGCACAAATATACCTCTAAAATACATAAGGGAAAAACTTTGGAGGTTTTATCACTGAGATTTTATCTGAGATTGATCCTTTGCAAAGGCATTGCAATCAGAAAGAAAATGTTCTATTCTAATAAGGGAGGTTTGTTTTCCCATACAAAAATGCCCAGATGTGTTATAAAGCAAAAATATAATGGAGTAGCTATTAATCACTGGTTGTAAAATTCCTTGTAAGGCATCACTACACTTGTTATTATAAAGGATGCACAATGCATGTATATGGCAAGATTTATTATAAGGAATAATAAAGGAGACACAGAGACAAGGTGCAGAGGCAGGAAAGTGGCTTATAACTGGTGCCCATTTCCTTCTTCACAATGTTCTGCATGATAATAAATCTTAGAATTCAGATGGGAGACCTTTTTTCCTGGAGCAAGGGGAGAAGGAGAAAGGAGGGAGAGGGAGATGAAGAAGGAGACAGAGATGGAGAAAGAAACTGAGATGAAGATAGGAGCAGGAGAAAGAGAGAAAAAGTGAAAGAGACAGGCAAACTCTAGATGACATTTAACCCAGTTAAGTTCTTAAAAAAAATTGGGGAAATTATATTCCTCATTAGCCATGCTCTTTTTTTTATTTTATTTATTTTTTATTTATTATTTTTTTATTGGTTATTCAAAAAATTACAAAGATTGCAGAATCACATCGGTTACACATCCACATTTTTACATAATGCCATAATAGTAACTGTTGTATTCTGCTACCTTTCCTATCCTCTACTAACCCCCCCTCCCCTCCCTTCCCAACGTCTCTCTCTACCCCATCTACTATAATTCATTTCTCTCCTTATTTTTTTTCCTTACCCCTCAAATTCTCTTATATGTAATTTTGGATATCAATGAGGGTCTCCTTCCATTTCCATGCAATTTCCCTTTTCTCTCCCTTTCCCTCCACCTCATGACTCTATTTAATGTTAATCTTTTCTTCCTGCTCTTCCTCCCTGCTCTGTTCTTGATTGCTCTCATTAAATCAAAGAAGACACTAGCCATGCTGTTTTTGCCATGTACTTCATAAGAATAATTAAGGGAAATAATTTATTTCCAAATTTCTTATTTCCTAGAACATATGCATATATTCTGTATCTCTCTGCCCCATCTCTAGATTTTAAAAAAGGGCATGGAAAATCACCATGTTCAAAAGCTATGTTTTTATTTATTTATTTATTTTGCATTATAATTCTTAGTACACCTTTATACCACAATTTGTCATATCTCTGATTGTATATAAGGAATGTTGACAACAAATTCACATCTTCATACATGTATTTTGTATAATGATGAGGGTGTCTTTTCACCATCCATGCTATTCCCCTTCTCCCGGCATTTCTCTCCCACCCCTATTCCCTACCTAGAAGTAATCTCCCTTGCTTTCCCTCCCAACCCCATTTTTTATATTGAATATGGAAAAAATAAGTTGATTTCACAAATTTTTACAATTTTATAAAATTTATAGCTGATTAGAATGCTAAAAAGCTATTACTGAAATTATTCGCTGTTTTACTGAAATTTTCTTTATCTTGGCATAAGGCTCAGCAAGTGTAATACAATAGTTTATTAACTTAATATGATAAAATGTTGAATATTTTATATATATAAAATCTTCAGACAACTTGAGAATACTTGAGGGGGAAAAATGAAATAAAAAATGTGGCTCATTAGAAAATTGTAAGTCTAAAATTAGATTATTTTATTCAGTTATTTTAAAAAAAATAATCAAATTGCCAGACACTATTACTAGAATAAAAAGTTGGATAAGATTGAATCTTCCCTCCCAAGTTCCCGATCTAATAAGACAATCATAAGAATAATTATGAGTACACATAATAAATGTTTGACTTAGCAACCTACAACATGAAATATTCCTAAAAATATGTAGAATGATACTAAAACTTCAAACGTGTCTACAGTCTAGAGGAACTAGGAAAGTGGTGCATCTTGAAAAATAATCTTCAATTCACCCTTGTAGAGGGTATTCAGGAATTTACTGGGGTTATTATTGCTCCTGGAGGTAGGTGAGTAGCCAGAATATTTAGAAGGGTGAAGAGAAGATGGAAAGGCATTAGTAACCTTTGTCAGGCTGGGAAGGGGTTTCTTATAGGTCCTAAGAGACCCTTACTTCAATAAGGAAGTATCATCAGTGGGGCACTTTATGGACTGGAAGGTCCACGAAAGTTTGTTCCTCAAATGGAAAATGCTGCTGAGCTTGCCTTGCAGAGCTGTGTGCATTTAATTTTATCCTATACTTTATTAAGAGACTATGTCCTCTGTCTGAGTCTGTTGTTGTCCTTCACTGTCATCATAAAAAACCTAAGGTAAAGGGGCAATCATTCCCATATTTTGCAAATGAAAGTATGCAGCACAGGGAGAGAGGAAAAGTCACTTATGCTAATAGGAAATTGCAGAGTCAGAGTTTGAACCCAGGTATCCAGCTCAAGATTGATAAACTAAGGACTTTTACAATATAGCCACCCCAAAATATGCCTGAGTCCCTGAAACCTGAAACAGATTACAAACATTAAAACAGTGTAACGAATTATCTAGGTGAGACCAATTCAATCCCATGAGTCATTAAAAGCAGAGAGCTCTGAGAGCTATAACAGAAGGTGATGAGAAAAAAAAATGTCAAATATGAAAGAGACTCAATGTACTGTTGCTAGAGAAGCCACATAGAAATCATGAAGACTTGGGCAACATGGGGTTGGTGGGTAGTGGGGAGACCATCACGGCCAACAGCCAGCAAGGAAATGTGCACCACAGTCCGATAACCACAGGAACTAAAATTGGAAGCAGTCCATCCTTCAGAGCTTCGAGAAAAGAACACAGGCCTACTAACATCTTGAGAAATTCTGAGCAGAGGAACCAGCTGAGCTACACTCTGACTTACAGAACCCAGAGAAAATAAATAGGTGCTATTTTAAGCTGTTAATTTTGTTTGTTTTTCATTTTAATTGAAGAATTACAAACATACAGACTCAAACATGATGAATTTTCATAAGCTGAAAACACCTAATTACCCAGCCCTTGCATCAAGGATCAGAGCATCATCAGCCTTCTTTTTTAAAATTTATTTATTTATTTATTTATTTTAATTAGGTATATATGACAGCAGAATGCATTTTGATTCATTGTACACAACTGCAGCACAACTTTACATTTCTATGGTTGTACACAATGCCACACCATATGTGCAGTCATACATGTATATAGGGTAATGATGTCCATCTCACTCCACCATCTTTCCTGCCCCCATGCACCCTCCCTACCCTCCCTCCCCTTTGCCCAATCAAAGTTAATTTATGATATTATTTTTATAATGTAATCAATAGAAAACTAACACAACTAACTTATTTAACCCCTCAAATGGCTTCAGCATGGTTAACAATTCAGCTTCAAGGAGTAAAAAAGCAGCTAGCATGCATCTTATGGAGTTTGCTATGTGGAAAGTAGCAAGGGTAATGTTTTGTGATGAAGTATAAAGATGACATAAAAAAGGTATGTAGCCAGGTGCAGTGCACACCTGTAATCCCAGGGGCACAGGAGGCTGAGACAGGAGAATTGAGAGTTCAAAGCCAGCCTCAGCAACTTGGTATGGCTCTAATAATATCATTCACACACTCCTGATATATGGCAGGCACTTAAGACCCTTCATCTAATTTAACTCTCTGAATAATACTAAAAACAGTATTATTATCACCATGGAATAGATGAAAAAACTAAAGTTAAGAGATAAAGACTTGCCTACAAGTTTTGAAGACAATAAAAGTAGCCTTTTGACCCACAACTCAGTGAGACTCTGTCCCTAAATAAAATACAAAAGAAACAGCTGAGGATGTAGCTCAGTGATTAAGCACTCTTGAGTTCACTCTCTGGTACAAAAAAAAAAAAGGTATTTAGTGAAAGACATGGTATTTCCTGAAGAAATAAGTAGTTCTATCTGAAAAGTAAGAAACATGCAATCATTCTTTTTCTAAAATAATAATGTTCCCTGTATTTTCTTAATGAAAATTTAATGCTGGTTTGAAGAAATACAATTACCACATATAAAAATACAGAAAGTGTTAAAAAGATTGATGATAAACTTTTTAAAAAATTAAGATTTCAACTAGAGGTTAGTAAAAAGTTCCAAAATCAATGTTAAATGTAAATAACTCCTAAAAACACAACAGTAATTTCTGAACAGTTATGCATGAATCAAACTTGCTGTATGAATAACAGTTTAAATGTACTAGGAGTACTTACTAATAAGATAATTCACACATTCCTGATACATGATAAGCACTTAAGACCCTTCATCTAATTTAACTCTCTGGATAATACTAAAAACAGTACTATCATTACCATGGAATAGATGAAAAAACTAGAGAGAAAGACTTGCCTACAAGTTTTTATTATCTGCAAGTCTTGCCTACAAGACTTGCAGATAATAAAAATAGCTTTTTGACCCACATCTTCTATGTGAGGATATATAAAAAGTTGCTAATGTATATACATCAGTCGATCTTTCTTAGGAAAGTTTTTACAAAACTTTTTATTAGAAGAAAGTACATTCCATAATCTCACATCTTTAAGGATCTTACTTGTAAGTAAGATGCTCTGTGATGTCTTACACATTTGAAAGGCTTTGGGTTTGGTTTTCTAACACTCCATTCTGTTCAACAAAAATGAATAAAACAACCCATAATCCTTACCTCAAAGCTGATTATGAAAGGGGAAAGTGGACAGGAGAACTGCATCTTTCTACAGTAAAGAATTAGATGGCTATGGAAACATCTACCTTCACTAGTGATATTTATGATAAATAGGTCCTTACCTAAACTGAATCTGTATCAAGAAAATGTTCTTTGCTTAGATGTTTAAAAATAGTTCATTCTCCAGAAACATAAGGATTGGTTTACGTAATCAGGTCTGATTCTGTTTTTCTTATTTCAAACTCTATTATGAGTAGAAAATATTGTAGATTACCTATCCAAAACAAATCTCAATCCAGTTTGATGTGTGACATAAAAAAGTTATTGATGATCTCCTATGTATAATCTCTAAGGCAAATATGTCATAATCCCAAGAAAGTTAATAATTGCAAGAAGTTTATAAAAGAAAAGGTTATGTAATATTTTGTGTATTCTACTGAAAATATAAATTTTAAAGTAAATTGTCATTATCACATTTTATAATATATAATGCATGATGTTAATAGCTACCATTAACTAAATTCTCACTACTGACCTATGCATCAGTTAACTATGTATAGCTAATTACCACTTATATCAGGCATTGTTCTGAACGTTTTAAATGTATTAACTTAATTAACCATTATAAAAATTATATAAAAATGGGGTAGTACAACTATCATTACTACAAGCTTTTAACAAACATATTATAACTATATTAAGAACTTCAATTAAACTTTCAATTTAACTTTTAACAAGTCGATGAGGTAAGAAAGCCAAGCTTCAATGTAGTTAAGTAACCTGCACCAACTTAAAAGCAAGTGACAGAAAAGTAGCAAATAAGTCTATCCAAGTAATTAACTGCTCTATACTTCAGTTTATTCACAAAATGAGAAATGTTAATTTACTATTTCATTAGCCTCCTCTCCATAATCTTCCCATCACCCTTCTCTCAATACCTTTCCATATTAGGAATTAAAAACTGGTTGGTGGTTAAGATCATATTAAAAGAAAATTCAACAATGTCATAGAGCGAGAAAGAATATTACTTCTCACATTTAGGAATCCCCTGGACCTGGTGATCTTGTTAAAATGTGGCTCACTAGATCTGAGGTGGGATTTGCATTCCTAACAAGTTTTCTGGAAATGTTTGTGCTCTGGGTCTACAAACCTCATTTTGAGAAGAAAGGCTATAGAGTTTATCCCTCTACTCCACACCCATATACCACTACAGTTCATTTTGTTATGTATGCATAAAAGCATATATGCATGTGTGTTTAAGAGACAGAGTCTATGTTATTCAGGTAGCCTCCAACTCCTGGGCTCAAAATGATCTTCCTGCCTCAATTTCCCACATAGCTGGGACTATAGGAATATACTTCTTCATTTTGAAAGAAGAAAAAGGAATTACATTTCTCTGGGCAATTGAGAAGTGCTGTTTTCCTTATGTTTATATAATATGAAGTTAAACAAATTTTGATAAGAAAGATCATCCACTTTTAAACAAAAATATGAAAAATTAAATAAAATTTTAAAATAAAGCATTCCAATAACTCAAGATTATACCAAATTAAGGATGCAAAGTAAAAGTTTTCCTGATTTCATTTTTCTGCAGAAAAAGTTCTAAAATCCTTCAGATCCATCAAAATCAGCCCCTCTCTACCTCTTGTCTCAAACTCCCATGTCATTCATGCTCCCTCTTCTCCAGCCATGTTTTACTCTTTGACAATCTACTATTTTAGTACTGCATCTATCTCTGAAGTCCTTGCTATTGTAGTTCTCCACCTTAGGCTGGCAAGTCCTACTTAATCTTCAAGGACCTCAAAAATATCACCTTAATCTGAAAAGCCTTTCCTGGTGCCAGTGGGCAGAAGTAATCTCTTTCTTGTACCTTCATTATATCATTTGTGTATTCTCACTTACTATACTACTCATTGCATGGTTCCAGAGGGTACCCTTCCAGCAAGTTCCAGTGGTACAGTATCACACCCATTTCTCTGCCAGCCAATGGCCATGCCTTCCCCCAACAAGTTCATTTCTTGGCTGCAAGGCTGCAAACCACTTAATATTTATATGCTTGTATAATCCCTTCATTTGTGTGATAGGTCACTTCTGAGATTATAAAATAGACAGCAGCTTCCATCTTGTTCTTGTACACCTTGAAGGAAGCCAGTCCCTATGTCCTGAAACAGCCCTATGGCAAGGCTTATGTGTGGTAAGAAACTGAAGCCTCCAAATAATAACTAAAGAGCCCTGCCAACAATTATTATGTGAACAAACCAGATTCTCTCAGCCCCACTTAAGCTTTAAAATGACTGCAGCTTCCTCAACAAGTTACAACCACTTAGTTAAGTGGAAACCGTATTCCTGACTCTCAGACATTAAATATTTACAAAGTGACTAAATTTGGGGGTAATTTTATACACAGTATAGCACCCCCTGTGTTATTAGCACAGGTACCTTTTCTTTGTACACTCTCTTGGATCTATGGATGAGGCTGCTCCTTATTTCCACTATTCCTATATTCTCTAGAACTCTCCTTATTTATAATGAGAAAAATCAAACTTTGGGTGGTTTCTATCCTGATTGAACCCTGACAATATGCCAGATAAAGCTGATGCTACTGGTCAAAGAACTACTAGCTTAGATCAGCTAAGGATTCAGCTCCCGGAACTGAAGTCAATTCCCTTGAAGTCCATGGCCACAGTAAATTCCAGTAAAAGTTATGGAGGAAATGACTGTAAAGTATTGAGAGTATTTGCTATAGAAATCTCCCATTGTTTAAAACCTGCTATTATCTTGATTCACTGTTTTTCATATTTTGGCCAATACTGTAAAAAGTGCTATAAAAGCCTACTTATGGAAATAATTCAAAGAAGCAGGTTTGAGTGGCTTAAGAACTATACCACATACATATGCAGTTAATCTAAAATGAGAATGTGTAAATGATTAAAGAATACTAATAATAAAATAATTGTGTTGGCAGATTTTATGTAATCTTTACTCATAGCACACATTGTCAAGCACTTATGCAATGCTTAACTTACAAATTAACAAATTACTCCCTGCTTTTAGTTTCCTAGGGGTGTCACAAAGTACCACAAAACTGGGTGGCTTAAAACAGAAATTGATCATCTCTGTTCTCAAAGCTCTAAGTTGAAAAACATCCTTCTCAACTCTAGCTTCTGGTGTGGTTGGCAATCCTTGGTACTCCTTGTGTGGGAGATGCATCATTCCACCTCCATTGTCACGCAGTCATTTTCTCTCTCCCTGGGTGTCTATAACTTCTCTTCTTAAAAGATTCCAGTCATTTTGGATTAAAAACCTACCCTATTCTAATATGACTTCATCTTAACTAATTGTACGTGCCATGACCTTATTTCCAAATAAAATCACATTTTGAGGTTCCAGTGGTTAGAAATTCAGTCACAATCTTTGTGGGTGAAACAATTCATTTTCAGGAAATCTCATGTCTATCAAAACAAATGCATAGCTTTATGTCTTCTATCTTAATTGCCTCTTAACATGTCTTAAGAATACAAATATAATAAATTTATCCATGATAAAGTGTCTATACAAAAGACAGTGGAGCTTAATTCATATTCATTTTATCTTATGACTTTCCCATAACCAAAAACCAATCTTTCTACCTTTAAAAACCACTCTTTCTGTCTCCCTTCAATGTTCTCTCATTTTCACATTCAAGAACACATTTTCCATTTCCCCTTTTCTTAAGTATATAATCACAACCACTGGCATAGGTCTCCAAGACAATTTATTACTATTTTAATTGCATAGACAATTGGTCACAAGACACATTCATTATTTGTGGATTTTTAAACAAATTGATTTCGTGTAAAGCAGAGATCAAAATCACAGTTATTGAAATATAAAGTGTAAAAATAAAAATTTGTAATTTTGGTACTGTAAGTTGTCCCAGTATTTATCTTATTTATTGTGAGGTTGAAAATGATGCTCACCTGCCCCTATCAAAAAGCTGTCAAGAGTTCACTTAATTTTTCACTAAACCTCTAAGTATTGAAAGAGCAACTATTTATAAATGATTTTAAAAAGTGTTTGCTAGAGATATTTGTTGTAAAAAAAATTGAACACTAAGTCACAAATATAACAGACATATGAAAAAGAGAGGAAACAGAGAAAAACAATATTGACATATGAGTTCTAAAGCATAGCATTTAAATTGCTAAGAAACAGTTAACATTTATTCAGAGCCTACTAGGTAGCAGATCAGGCATTCTGCTGGGCAATTTATATTCTTTAATTCATCACTAACATCCCTGAGTTAGGAATGATTATCCAACTTTTAATCACAAGTAAGACAAAAGAGGCCTAGAGAAGTCATTAGATTTCATATTCAGACCAATGGTTCTTTCAAATTTACCTTCCTAGTTTAGGCCAACTTCTCCCTTTTCAAAAATAAAATGCATGAGGAGCCAGGGAAGTGAAAGGAGCCTTGTAATACATAGAGAAAAAGACAACCTGGTAAATGTGTGGTTTTACCAAACATGAACAAATTGTATTCACATTCCAGAGAAAAGTGGCAGAATATGTCCCAGTAAAACATATCATTTTGGCAAAAGGATTATTTTGAGCTAAAAACACTTGAGAAACAGCAGGTAGGTGTTCAAAACCTCCCCTGTTCCTCCTGAAAGTAGGAGATAAAACTTCCATGGAAAAGATGCGTGCCCCAATACCAGGAGAAACATTCTTATCACCAGGGACAGGGTGTGGAAGACAGAAGAATTTTATATTTATTAAAATAATCACATTCCTTTATTCTCCGTATAAACAGTATTTTAGTTCCCTTCCAATAATTGTCTCTTGTTGTTTGGCCTAATATAAATGCATTTGGTTTTGCCACTTTCGTCTTCATTTCCTTATGAGGCTCCTATGTCAATAAAACATGAAATAATTTTATGTGCTCTTTGTTAATTTGTTTACGTTAATTTCATTCTCTGGCCCAGCGAGGACCCTTACAGAGTAAAGTTTCTCTTCTTAATCCCGTCTTCAATTGATGAGCACGCAGGAAAAAAAAAAAAATGACAAGACTTGATTTTATGAACAATGCTTTTTTTGCTACTAGTCGTCAGAGATAAGGTCCAAGGGTGGGGAACCAACCAAGTATGACATCCACACACAATCAGGCTAGGGAGAAATGCAAATAGGTTTTTGACATTAAATTCATCAGTTTTAGAGAAGGAAGCCAGGAGGCAGGTCTTCTTCGGTACATAAATCTGCATACCCAATCGCCGCCAGGAAACAAAGCGCTCTATCAGAGTTTTAAAGACCGGAGAGCCCAGGAGGCGTATATTGCCGTTGAAGTGGCCACAGCAATAAAAGCTCACAGCCCCTAGGCCATTCTCGCTCCCGCCGGCGGACGACAAACGCACACCGCACTGTGCCTAACCCTGGACTGCCAGCAGCGACGCGCGCGGGTGACGTCAACGCGCCGCCGGCTGCGACGGGTGGACGCTACCACCGCTGGCGCCCCCCCCACCCCCGCCGGGCCTTTCCCGAGGCAGGGCCGCCGACTCACCTTGCCGTCGTGGTGGAAAGGAAGGCCGAACTCATCTGTGGTGGATTGGGTGCGAACACAGCCGGACTCTTCTGAGGTTCCGGTAGTGAGCCCCGCGGCGGCGAGGGCGGCCTCGTAGTCCGGGAAGGGATTGGTGAACGCGCGCTCCTCCATCTCCGCCTCCCCTCCCAGATGCAATTTCAACCTCTTTGACATGGTCTCGCCCATCTCCACCGCGCGCCCTCTCCCCACCCTAGGTGCCCCGCGGCACGGCGCGCGGGCGGGGACAAACCTCCTGCCGGGGCGTTCCGGCTGGAGCAGCGCTGTCTTGCGCGCCAGTCACCTACCGAAGATCTCACAGCCGGAGCCAAGGGCTTCCTTTAGAAAGAGCGAAACTGTGAGCTGGCGGGATGTGCGGAGTCTTGGAACCCGCTATAGCCTCGCCTGGTGGCCTTCTTCTCCGCGGGGTACCTGCACATCTGGATGCAGCCGGTGAGCTGCACGTGGTGCCTCCGCCCCGCGCGGCTGCTGTTCGCTGCGGCGGGAAAAGTGGGCTCGGCGGGACCTCCGTTGCCCTCGGCGGTTTGGAATACGCTCACGCCATCCGCCGGCCCTGGCCTTGCTGGGACTGGGATAGTAGCCCGCAGAGCCTGTCCGATTTTCTAGAGAAAACCGAATGAACCACGTGGGGCACGTTCCCACAGGGAAAACCTGTAGAGAATTTGCTGTCATTCAAAGAGTGTGCTGTTCGCAGAAAAGGAAAAGCGCATCCCCCGACGCTCCATCATCAATCTGCATTTTCCCCAGCCCGGCAATGCCGCCCATGTCCTCAGCCCCAGGTGGTGCGCCAGCCACAGGAATAGCAAACAGCAGCTTTGTTTGATATTTTTAAAGAGAGAGAGAGAAAAAAAAATCTCCTCTAAAAAGAATTTCAAAACAGACTATCTGCAAGGATAGTCTCCAGGGGCGAGGAATACAGTCCCTCCTATTCATCACTGTTGGGAGGGGGGGTTGTCTTGGAGGAGGAGCCACAGGCTTTATTTATTTATTTTTAATCTTGTGTTTTATTTTCAGTTTCTTTGTTTTGAAAAAAAAAATGGACATCTTTGGTAACGAGATAATGTGAAAGCATATTTAATCATCGAAATATTTTATTGACCAGAGAGATCCCTTCGATATGCCCTGAAGCACAATAAGTATCATTAAAAAAAGGACACAAGCAAATAGAACTTTGCATTTATATAATTATATTAACTTCAGTCTTTTATTGATTCTCTTTTATTCTTCATGCTATTTATTTAGAACCAAATCAATATGATTTGTCCTCCTTAAGAGAAAAGTCTTATATTAGTTTTCTTCCAATTAACAAATATTGGTGCTAGGCCATGAGGACATAAGAGATTAAAAAGTTTCTGAGAATGCCTAGCTAGTGGGTAAGAAATGCAGAAATCACAGCACAGCATAATGGGTACATTTTTTTGAAATTATGTACATGGTGACATGATAGAGAATACCTTACCAATCACTGCTGCCTCTGTGGCTTTAGAGTGGGCTGATGTGAGTAAAGACCTGGCTTCCCACTCTTGCCCAACCCCATAAGGCTGTGGATGTGAAACACATCCTCATATGGGAGACTTAGAGATCAGAAGCTCTGATAACAGCTATCCCCACACCAGTTACCCACCTGGGCAGGCCTCTGGGACAACTCCTCTGCTGTCCTTTTTAACCCTGCCTGGAGAATACCAAAAGAGCAGTGTGCTCTCAGGACAGGTTTATCTTAGTGTTTCAGAATATAAGAGATATTAAGGCTTATTCAGATAGGAAATCTGAGGTACAGGAGGAATATCTGTGGCTGAGTTTCAGCCATGTCTGAACAGATCTGGGGACTTGCAGGTTGCTACAACCCCAGTCTATTTGTAGTTTGTCTTCCCTCTGTGAGATCCAGGTACAACCTTCTGGTCCAGGAGCAAAGCCCCATTTGTTTGCACAGGTACCGTGCAACAATGTGGGGCTGAGTTAGAACAATGTGAAATCTGTACAGCATAGTTTAAAATTTTGTATTTTTCTCCTGCCTCAATATCCCGCCCCCACACCAAAAAAAAAAAAAAAAAATCCCCACAAACAAGCTGTAAACCCCCTGACCAGTGGACCAGGTACACCCATGACAAAGCTGCTCTTGTCACAAATTCTTCTTGTCCTTCTTTGTCTGTGACCTAGTGGCAAAGATACTTTGCTTGGTCAAACATTGGCCAGGTTCCTGAACTTTTTCCTACGTTAGTTTGTGCACTTCCTTATGAAATCCACTTTCTGCAAAGTCAGTTTATCAAGAACCCCCTACCCTCACTATGTGATCACCCTTGATTGCTGATCAGCAATCCACTATGCCCCAGGTGATAGCTGATAACCAGGGCTTGCCTTCAGCATCCCATTAGATGTGTTTTGTGTTGCTGACACAACAAGAACAAATTAGAAGTAAAAAAAAAAAAAAAGTTTATTTGGGCTGACCATTTCAGAGATCCATAGATGGCCAACTCCATTGGCCCAACATGAGGCAGAACATGAAAGCAGAAGGGCCGTGGCAAGACAAGTTGCTCACCTCATGGCAGGCAGGAAACAGAGGAGAGAGGTGGGAAAAGAAGCCACAAAAAAGATGCAATTCATCCAGGGCATATCCCCAGTGTCCCACCTCCTCTAGGCATGCCCCACCTGCCTACAGTTAACACCCAATCAGTTCATTCAAACTAGAATGTGCAGATTAGATTACAACTTTCACAATTGGATGGTTTCACCTCTGAACAGCCCTTTGTTAACAGGGTCTTTGCTTCACACCTCATACCCAAACCATGGCAGTCAGTTTTTCCTCTTTACCACCTGATAGTTCCTCTTAGTAATTTTCCCCCACCTTATTACTTGACTATACATCTCCACTTGCTCTTGCAATGTTCAGAATTGAGTCAGTCCAGTCTCTCTCCAATGCAACACTTCATTGCCATGGTCCATTGCCTGTGGAGATAGTCCTGAATACAGTAGGCCTCTCTGTGTTTTAACAGTTATTATTGAATCACTTTTTCTCTAACAGTAGTAATATCCAGACATTTCAGTGGAATCCCTGCATACTTTTTGTTTGTGTATTCCACCTTGACCCCCAATATTAGCACTTGCCCACAGGTCCTTACTCTCCTCCCCACCTGTTTGGTTGTACTTACTTCCTTGGATCCCTTTATATAGCCCTCTCGTGGCATGCATTGACTGTCTTACCTATGAGTACATTTAATAAAATTCACTTTTCTGTGCTTTCCTGTGTCTCCTCCTATGTCCACATCTGATGGACAATCTCACGAAAGAATACAAAACAGCATCTTTGACCCTAGTTTGAACTGAGGAAGGGTCCTAGGAAGAGAAAACTTCACAGATAACTGGGCATTCCTCTATTTTATTGTACATCACCAGGCTTGAGGGAACTCAGAGAGATCTGGTGCCCCATGATCATGCCTTTCAGAACAGCAGAGTCAGTATGGTATCCTGCAAAGTATAGGCAGCATCTGGGGAACAAATAGCTCAGAAGCATCTGAAGCACACTATGAGGACTCCCATAAATATTTGGGAGGAGTGTCATTTGCATGCAGTGAGCCAGTTAAATATAAGTTACTACTGCTCATATGACTTTATTTATAGGGGTGAAATCTGCCTTACTTGGTAAAGAGGGATATCAGGTATCCCTTACTTGATACAAGGGAGTAAGTGCAACCAAACAGATGGGGAGGAGAGTATGGGCCTGTGGGCAGTTGAAGAAGTGAGACATTAGCCAGCTATGATGGCACATGCCTATAATCTCTATTGCTTGGGAGACTGATACAGGAGAATCAAAAGTTTGAGGCCAGACTGAGTTGGTATAGAAAGAGCCAGTCTCAAAAAAAAAAAAAAAAAAAAGGCAAGATCTTTCCTATCAAAGATGTAGTATTTTTTTTTTCATAACAAGTACCTTCTCTACTCAGCTGCTTCTACCTCCACCTGTGATTATTTCCTGACCTCTTCTTCAAGCAAAGATATAGGCCTCTTTTGATACAGGCTAAACTTCATTGGGGACAGCTCCACCAATTATAAAGAATGAAATGGCCATCTGGTTGACTACCTGACTTTCTAAGTAGATAATGACTCAGAAACATTTCCCTTCTCTTCCACATGTCCATCTCTCAGGGGATGTTAGACTTATCAAGAAGTATTTTGGCATTGTTCCTCTGTTGAGGCCATAGGCAAGGCCCCTCTATGAATAGGTGGGATTTCTCCTTAAATGAGTGGATGTTTTTCTTGCTAGTCTTCCAGCTGGGTCATGTCGACAGAGTGGACCTGCCTCTCTCAGCCCCATCCTCTTGTCCATATGTAGAGGAACTCATTTGTCTGAGGGGACATACTTGGGTAGTTGGGAAAAATAGCCTCTGCTTCATGAAGGGAATTCTGGAACTGAGCTGCACAGTAGCCATGTATCGATCCCTGTTTAAGGGGACTATGCTGTACCTTTTAATCATATTATTTGTGTATATGTATCTTTATCTATTTCCCTTCTTATTTTGAGAATTCAGAGAGTTTTGGTTTAACAATTGCAGACTGCTTTTTTTCATATCACAGAAATTGAGCCCATCCAGGGTCAGAGCATTAAAGTGAAAAAGCTGTACCCAGTCTGCAGTCAGCATCGGGTCAGCAGAGGAAGGTAATGATGGCTTACCAAGGAAAAGCAAATTTTTGGCTATTGTGCTTTCTGGTTTCTTCCTGAGATATTTGTAAGAAATAATGAATATCATTTACAGTTTTTGAACTTTCACTGCCCTGTGAGTCCAAAAGTGGGAACCAACTTGAACTAATTGTAGAAACTTGGATTAGACACTTAGCTCTCCATTCCTCTGCACAGCATTTGCACTATAACACTAACATCAAAGTGTGACGGCATGGTAACTGTCTCTTGTTGGACCATAAAATTTCACTGGAAGAAAGCATAGATAGTTTCTTGTTTCATATAAGTTGTGCCCAAATTAAGTCATTTTGAGTGAGTTGGCTGTGCAATATATAAAGAATGGCCCCCGCAATCATCACATCATTGCTGTTAAGATCACATAATAAACCACCCCAAATCTTAGCAGCTTGAAAAATAACCATTTTAGAGATCGATTCTGCATGTCAGAAATTTAGGGTATTGCAGGAGTGGTTTGTCTCTGCTTTACAAAATACCTGGAGTTTCCCCTGGAAGTGACTGAGATGTGTGGAAACTGTCCCGGCTAAAGCTGGAGCCCAGTCTGCAAGAGGGCTTCTTCACTCTCATCTGGCACCTTGGTAGGTGAGGCTGAAGTGCTGTGCTCTTGGCAGGGACTCTCAGTCCTGTGTCTGTCTGTATCCCCTCCATCACAGTGACTGAGGACACTTCCTTCATGGCAGCATAGGGGGACGTGGTGGAAGCTGCAAACCAAGAGGCCTTTACATGGTGTCATCTCAGGAGTTGAAGTGTCCCCTCCACCATCCTCCACTGGTGGAAATAGTCTCAAGCCTACCAGGAAGAAGGGCAGGAAAGACAGACTGCACTTCTCAATGACAGAAGTGTTAGAAGAGTTTGCAGCTATTTTAAAGCCACCATATTTATGTTTACTTTGACATTTATTTCTGAACGTTTTAGTTTTGTGTACTAGGCTGTTAAGAGAAAATCTATTCCCTATCAACATTTGGATAAATTCTTCCACTGAACTACATTGTAGCTAATAGTCTCATACAGCTGTTACCCTGTGCAGATGTATAGGAGAAATTTGAATTAGGTTATCTTAGCACACTAGGAAATCACTTGGGTTAAAAAAAGACATTATAGAGGTGGCTGGCCTATTGAGGCTTTCTTAATGACCTAGTTGGACATTTGGCTATGACACATTTTTCTAGATTATTTTAGTATATTTGTACTTTAACAGCAGGTTGACTTCTAGGAAAAAAATTAGAAAGCAGTCAAGGATTTAAGATTTATCTACAAATATTTTAATCCTAGAATTATTTGAACAGTATTGAAAAATGGAGACAGTGTAAGTATACTAATAAAGACTGTTTGAAAATTTTGTGGTTCTATGTATTCCTTAGAACACCACAAACACCCGTGTTGTAAAGAAGATTTAGTGATACGATAAAATAATAATATCGTAGCCGGGTGTGGTTGTGCATGCCTGTAAACCTATCAACGTGGGAAGCTGAGGCAAGAGAATCACAAATTCAAAGCCAGACTCAGCCACTTAACAAGACCCTGTCTCAAAATAAAAATTTAAAAAAGGGCTGCAGAAGAGGCTCAGTGGTTAATTGTCCTGGGTTCAATCTCCAGTACCAAAAGAATAATAACAATAATAATAATGGCATGTTAATAATTAAGATGTTATTAAATGGATATAAAAATAATATCAATTATATAAGATATGCAAATACATATGTGTGTGTGTGTGTGTGTGTGTGTGTGTGTATATATATATATATATATATATATATATATATATATATATGAAAATGTATACCCAAAATATTGGCAGTGATGGTCTCCTAGGTCATAATTTTTACATAATTAATTTTCTTTGTTGTAGTTTTTGTGTAAATGGTTACATTTTTCTGCATTGTTTTTTCAGTTTTATAAAATAACTAAGATATTGCATTACATTATAAAACATAAATTTCAAAAAATAAATCAAATAAATCTATATCTTCACTCTAGTCTGTCACATTACTGTTAAAATTTTGTTGTTTTATGTTTTTGGTTGTCCATTTTTTAATAAAACTTATGTATAGTATAGAAAATGTTTTGTTATTTGGGTTTTTTACCTTAACAACTGATAAATGTGAGCCAACTTTTTTTTTTCCCTTCATGCTTCATTGAATTTCTTTAGATAGTCAAAGACCCTTCCTCCAAGTCCAGGAAGATGCTCACGTGGTATTCACTGTGGTAACAAGGAGACTACAGAAAGCAGGCATGGTCTTTTGACACTTAAATCTCAAAAGGCTATTGCCTAGGTTTGACAGTGAATTTTTTTGGAAAATACTAGCAGAATTAGTTATGTTTATGTTGGTCTTTTGACACTTAAATCTCAAAAGGCTATTGCCTAGGTTTGACAGTGAATTTTTTTGGAAAATACTAGCAGAATTAGTTATGTTTATGTTTTCACCCCATCTTCCCAGTGTAGATAAAAAATTATTGAGCTATTTGTCAAGGAGTATACCAGAGGAGCGCAATGGAGAGGACCCTCACCACAGAACTAATTCTGAGGGAAGTGTGATAAAAACTCAAAATAGTTGGAGAGCTGAGAATAGAGGAGATATATGTCCCTATTTTTAATAGCTGCTCTGAAAAATGATAAGTGTTATAACCAGAGCCTTCGTTACCATGGAAGAACCGAGGTGCTAAGATTGCTCTACGATGCACTGAGGATGAAAATTGCCCTAATACGTCCCTGGGTTCTTCAGTGGGCTGGGGAAGAGGCAAGTGTTTTTTGCAGATGTCTAGTAGTGGGTTTAGGTGCCACCAAGTGTCCTGGAGCTGGAGGTTCCCCAATCATGATAAGGAGCTACACAGTGGAGAGTTGTTTGGCTCTTATGTCCCTGGGACCAGAAAAGAAAAGAGTAGTCCTGGAAGATGGCTTCACCTTGGCATGACCATACCCCAGAACCATATCACACTGTGTGTCCCCCCAGTGTGTAATGATCCCAACTGGGGTGGGCGCCAACACCATTACTACAAATGAAACCCTGGGGACCCAGGCAGCCATGACAGAGAGAAAACAGAGCAGGAACATAAACTTCTAAATAGACTTTATTTACTCCCAAAGGCTAACTTTCCCAAATTAGTCTGAGAGAATATTTTCTGCAATGATGTGGAATGAGACTCAAAATGGAAATCGGTTATCAAAAAATAAAATTTGATATTTTTGAATACCCCAATATACAACTAATATTTTCACACTTTTTGTACATCCAATTTAAAATATATTTCCATCTGAAAAATATATGTATATGCAGCAGAAAGTTGTACCACCTCACCCTACACATATACAAAATGCATGTCATAAAAGATTATCTGCCTATGTGAAACGTAAACATTTCTTTATGGAAGAAATACATTACAAAAAATTAAAATACAAAAGTCAAATAACAAACAGGGAAAATATTTTAAAATTTTATTACAAAAAAGTTCCAATTTTCTTAAAATTTAAAAGTTATTGCAAATAAGTAAATATATATATGTCGATAACAGCATACAAAAACAAGGCATGAACAGACAACTCACAGAAAAGAAAGTGTAAGTAATTCCCAAGTATGAAATACAAACAGGCTGGGTACAGTGGAAACGCCTGTAATCCCAGCATCTCAGGAGGCTAAGGCAGGAGGATGGCGAATTCAAAGCCAGCCTCAGCAAAGCAAGGCACTAAGCAACTCAGTGAGCCCCTGTCTCTAAATAGGGCTAGGGATGTGGCTCAATAGTTGAGTGCCCTTGTTCAATCTGTACTCAAAAAACAAAACAAAACAAAACATATTCATGAAAAGAAAAGAAAGGTGAAAAATGTGCACAAACCCTTCACTATTTAAAATTAAAGTTGAAATACTTTCCATCTTTCAGATTTGTGGAAATCAAAATGTTTATTAACATGTTTCATTGAAGGAAATAGAATCAAGTTTGTTATATGTATGGGGATGTTAACAGTGCAAAGTTCATGTGAACATTCCCAATGCTTACCAAAATTTAAAATCTATATGCCTAGCTAGATACAGTCTGTAATCCAAGTGGCTTGGGAGGCTGAGGCAGGATGATCTCAAGTTCAAAGCCAGCCTCAGCAACTTAGTGAGGCCCTAAACAACTCAGTGAGAACCTAGATAAAATACGTAAAGGACTGGGGATGTGGCTCAGTGGTCAAGCACTCCTGGGTTCAATCCCCTGATACCAAAGAAATAAAATAAAACAAAATAACATCCATATGCCTTCAGATGATACAGGAGTTACTTTATATGTATTTATACTCGTATAAATGATTAGTAATTTTACATACAGAAAATAGACACAACGTGACATTCTTTATACTGGACAAGCATATTGTTAAAGACATCTGATGATTATTAAGAGCCTACCTATTAATCAATAAAGAACTGGTCAAATGCATTAGGGACTATTCATTAAATGTAATTTTTAAAAGAAATAAGGCAGCTCCATATGAACAGATGTGGAATGATCCAAATGAAATGAATGAAAGCAAAGTGAATCTGTGTGCTGAGTAAGTCATCATTGTGTGAGAAGCAGAAAATATACAATATCCCCTGGCCCTGTGCAGAACATCTCTTGGAAGATACACAATAAACTAATAAAGGTAGTGTCTCTGGGAGGGGAGCGGAGTGACTTAGAGACATTGATTGTCGGGAGAGAAATTTTTGCATCATATTCCTTTTTGTACCTTTTGAATTTTATACCAATAACATATATTTCCTTTTAAAAAACAGAAGTGAGAAGAAAAAGGAAGAAAAAGAAAAAGAAAGGGGGAGGGCCCTCAAAATAAATACAAAGAGGCCATTATTTGAGTGCCACAGAAAAGCAACCTAAATACCATCTCACTGGAGAATCCCAGCTGTCCTCCAACACCAGGCTGCTTTGACTTTTTCATTGTCTCTGCTTATCTGGGTTGAATTGAGTCCCCCACGGAGGGGAGGGGAGACAGATTTTGGCGTCCTCATCAAAATATTAACTTTATTTAGAAATCATCTGTGGAATGACCATAGAGCACTTCATTGTATGGCTACACTGTCATATATTTCATCATTTTTGGTGTTGTCAGGTGTTGGGGTTGTTTCCTACTTTCCACTGTTGGATAAATTCCTTAGAAGTAGACTTCATGATTCAAAAGGCAAACATGTCTTGTGTGATTTGATACATGTTATTAAATAGCCTTCTAGAAAACATCGGCAATTCTGATCTGCTGTTAATTTTAATAGTCAGAAAAATCATTGATGATTTGTAGTTACACTCTATTGTTTGCATTATAGAACAGGTGTCAGAAAGTTTTGCTGTAAAGGAGAGAGAGTAAATATTTCAAGCTTTGTGACCACACAGCCTCTGCTGCAACTCTACCATTGCAATACAAAAGCAACGTGGACAAAGTGTAAAGGCGAAGTGCAACTCAGTAGCAGTAAGACCTTAGTGATAGATATCGAAATGGAATTTCAAGTAATTTTCATATTTCTTGAAATATTCTTCTTCTGACTTGTTTTCAGCCACTTAAAAAAATAAATAAAGCCATATAGTTCACAAATGATGCCAAAACAGAAGTCCGGTCTTGACCCACAGGATATAGTGTGACAATGCCCGATGCAGAATTCGGTGTCTTCATAACCCATTTTGCAATATACTAGAAAATTCCTCCTTGAAGAGAAACTGAGTTTTCCTGCAGGTTTTGTTGACTCTTAAAAGTTCACATGATATTAAGACTACTTTGGGCACCCTTGACCATCAGAGCAGTCAGTGGGTAAATTAAAGTCACTGCATGTTAACTGCTGTCAATATTGATTCGAATCACAGCATGTTGCATACAGGATTTAAAGAGCACCCATTCCTATGGTTCCTTTTAAAGCCATCCCTGGTTTAAGCCAGACCCTCAAAGCTATAATGACTCCTACTTCTCTTCCTCACCCTCCTTCTCCTTGACAGACACTTATATCCACACACTCTTTACTCAGGGGAAT
This sequence comes from Callospermophilus lateralis, assembly GCF_048772815.1. NCBI lineage: Eukaryota > Metazoa > Chordata > Mammalia > Rodentia > Sciuridae > Callospermophilus > Callospermophilus lateralis. The sequence goes on from NW_027510272.1 coordinate 4,135,375, forward strand.
TCCACTAAGGTAAGTATGCTTTTGCAACATGTGGTAAGCCTCTAGCCAGTTATAAGAAAACTCCCACTTGTCTATCCATCTGTTGCTGAATGAGTTTTGTTGAGGATGTTGTTGTATGAAGACTATTACCTCAATCTGAGAAATAATTAGCCTTTCTTCTATTTTTAGCATCGCGGGGTGTGTGTGTATGTAAACGCATCAAATTTCTTTTTTCTTAACTAAATTTCTTTACATATATTTTAATTCATTTTATTATACTGTATTTTATCAAGCTTTGTATGCATTCTCTTCTCCTTTCTTCTTCATCTTTTAATAGAGGATGTTGATGAAAAAAAGAGAGAGATAAATGGGGTGAAGGATGGAATGCAGGGGTGTCTATGGGTTGGGAGTGAGGATGGTCCGCATGGTAGTGAAGCCAGAATTAGACAGGCAGTCAGTATAGATAGGTAAATCAAGTCAGGTCGGATCAAGGAGACCATTTTGAGTGAGCCAGAGAAGTTGGAGATTGTCCCTCTAAAGGATTGAAAATTTAATTTTTTCAGAGCCCTTCCTCCATCCTTATCAAGAATCTGCCCCTGCTCCAACCTGTTACTAAGGTAACCTGTCCCAGGAATTGCCCCTCTCTTCAGGGAACTATAAGTTTGTTAATTAATGTGTCTTAGGCTGCTCCATCCTGCCCTTCCCCCTTCAGCCCACCTGTTTCCCACCTTTGGCCTTCCCACTGAGCACTCCTGGGCCTTGTCACTATGCAGGAAGGAGAAAGATAAGGGGAAGAGGGCAGAAGAACAAAGGAAGCCTAGGACATATAAAAGGGCAGAACACCTCGCTTCTTGGGATACCAGGATGCCAGCTATGGCCCCCTTCTCCCTCCCAGGAGAAGTCTATGCTACCCCTTTTTAAATAAACCCTGCTTTATATGCTTGCCTTGACTCTCTAAGTTCAAACTTCAACATTTGGAGGAACAGAACTTATCATCGGTAACCTACAGTATCAGTCTCTTTTCTCAATGCAGTACAGAGCTGCCTTTCAAAATAAACTCCCAAGTTTATTTTGCTCTTCTTTTGTCTTTGGTTTAATGGCACCATTTGCAAACCATGCTGCCCTGGAAGTCCAGACCTGGATTCCCCCAACATCTCAAGGACCCTCAGGCTGGAAGCTCCCTGAGCCCAACGTCAGACAGGGAAGGTGTTGGGCCGGGGAGCCTGCCCTGGGGGTTTATCTGTTGGTTGTCAGGAGTGACAGCAAAGAGCCGGGCTGCTTGATGAACCCAACGAACAGAAAAATCTGTCAAAACACGCAGAATGCTCATTGCAGGGATCGTGGAAACATTGCCTATTTGTTTGGAGCGCGTTTAATTATTTTTAAACATATGCAGCCTGTAGTTCAGTGAACATGTCAGGGATAATAGAGGAAGAAAGCAAATGAGGGAGGGGAGGGCGGCGCTGGTCCTGGAGCGACTCCTCTCCGCAGCTGGCTGGTGGGGAAAAGCAGTCGATTCCCTCCTAAGTGTGGCTCCCTGTCTGTCACCTAATGAAACGCAGTAGGGGGATTAATGTCATTAGCTCAAGGCCAGCATGCTGTGTTGTAAACAGACATGCATCCTCGCTCATTTGGGGGAGTGTTTCTCAGCTCCTGCCTACTGGCCTGCAAAGGTCACTCCCCAGCCTTCTATTAGTTAAATGGGAAGAAATTAGGTGGGTTGAGAGAATCTTGTGGTCTGTTTGAGTGAGATCAGTCGCTGGGGATTCTGGCACCTAACTCCCTCCCTTCACTCATCCTAATTGGAGCTTAGATTTCTTCTTTGGGGGAAACTTGAGGTAACCAGAGAAGATAAAAGCCCTACAAGTAGATGCTTTACAGAAGAAAAATATTCTTTTGCTTTATTTTGATAACCAAATTGACTAAGGAGAGTGGAAAAAATTGGGGGATTGTCCTTTGGATATCATGATTATCTCCATTCTTGAATCAAGAGCTTTCCCACATATTAGCACACGCAAAGCTGAATGCTGAGAAACGCACGCACGTGTCCACTCTCCCGAATCCACAGGAATGTGGACGGCAAACAGTTACAGGGAATAAAAATTAGGTATTTTTGTATTCTTAGAAAACAGAAATCCTGACTTTAAAGGAAGAGTGAAAACTATCGGGGGGATGAGGACACAAAACCAAAAGAATGCCAAAGAGGAGGAATAAATACTCCCAGGGCACGAGAGTTTCCAACATGTAGCCGCAAACAGCAAACTTCAATTAAATGGAACAACAGTCAACACCCTCCAGATACAACCAGGGAGAATCGGGATGGCAAAAGAAGCAAAATAAAGTGAGGAAATAACCATGAAAAAGAAGAAGAATGTTTGAGGGGAACGTGGCAAGGAAAAGTTAGAGTTGACTCAACATTACACAAATAGATAAAGGAAAGACAAACATGAACGCTGCCTTGGAAGAATTTATCTTAATTATTTCCTTACCAAAGCAGAACACCCTATCTTAGACTAAATGCTTTGAACTACGCTCTGATATTTGTCAATGTTGCAGTATTTTGTAGCAATAGATATCGCTATCAGAGAAATTATGAATGCAAAACACAGGGGAAAGAAATTCAGGATCATTTGTGTTTTTTTTATGTCACAAACTCAATCCTGGTCCCCCTTTCACACTTTCTAAGAGTCCTGAGCAGGCCAGAGTCACTATTTCCTGCAGGCAGGTAGAGAGGGTCCCTTTGCTCCTGATGGTCAGATACAGGCCCCAAGGCCAGACTGGGGAAGGCCAGTCCTGTCTGAGCTCTCCTTGACATGTCCTTTCTGTGTCCAGGTTTCAGTGTGTAGCTCTTCTTCCTCTTGGGTTCCCTTCTCCTTCAGCAGAGCACTGGAGCCTATAGACACTCAGTGTAGATGGGTTAAAGGTGAGGCAGAAGGAGAGGAGGTTGCTTTCTGCTGTCTGAAGGTGAGACATGACCTGTCTCTCAGAAATGTGATTATCAAAATTTCCAAGAAAATATTTGCAACTTAACATATCAAAGTAAAACCATTCTTGTGAATAAGAGAGGGGACCAAGAAAACTAGAAATTACTTTTTCAAAAATGCAACTTCATCCCACAGAGAAGAAATGTCCTCTGTGTGTAATTATAGGGAAGCCTGGACTCCCTGTTTCATTATAACTGAATGGCTACTGAGCTTTCTTGCCTATTCACTTATTAATTATTATTTTTATAAAACATATCTTGGAGACTCCCTCTGACCTGGCCAAAGCTAGCAGTTCTCACATATGATAAACTAAACTCTTCTAGCTGCAGAATGCTGGGGCTATATTTTTATCTCTGGTGTCCAGTGACTACATAGGCTATAAGAACAAGACTAGAGTGATTTATGTATGTCATTAGAAACTTAAGAATTTTTAAGGGTTCATAAACATGTACAGTATGGGACACATTAGATATACCATTTGGATAATATGAAACACTCATAACAACCTAGAACAGTTGGAAATTTGATCCAGAGAGCAAGTGAGGTTTCTTCCCATTCCTTCCTGGCCTGACCACAGTGTCACATGGCCTTTGGTATGAGGAAAGTTGACTGTACTGGTCTGAAGGGCCTGGCTTGGTATCAGAGTAGGCAATGGGATCCTGTGTTCTTTTACTTGGACTTTAAACCTAAGGATGCATCTGAATCGCCTGGAAAATTTGTCAAAAGTTTTATCTCTAGAGATTCTGATTCAGTAGTCTGTTTTGAAGCCCAGGAATCTGCATTTCAATAAATGCTTCCCCTGCAACCCCCTAACAATGCAATGTAAAGATCACATTTAAAAACACCACCTAAATCTCACACTCATAATAACTCTCTCCTGTGATGTTTTGGGGAGAAGTTTATTAGGAATGTATGAGCACAGCACATGGTATGCATCAGGAGGCTAAGCCCTATTTGCTGAATGAGCAGTGTCACTACAGGACAACTGCTGTCATCTTGATAATACTGTTTCCTACACATTGAGATGGATTATCTTCTCTGTCCCTGCTAGGAGTCTGAATAGATGGAACCAAGCGATCATAATATTGCAGAGAATATTGCATAATATTGCAGTTAAGTGGAAGTTTTTCCACTTAACTTCTCATACTGAGCCCCAGAATTAGAGTAAAATGTGTGGGGCTCACGTGGCCATATGTGTATGATTATCGTTATGTGAGCAACTCATAAACATGGGGCCTTGAGCAAAAAAAGCCATCTTTCTTTTAGAAAGTGACTTAGTGGGTGGTGCTTTGAAAGTAGCTTAACACAAAACATACAAGAGAAATATTATATATATATGTGTGTGTGTCTCTGTGTGTGTGTGTATGTATGTATATATAAAGTACTATACTATTATACAGTTTAGCACTTAATGGTTTGGACCCATACCAAAGGCAAACCACTTTAAAAAAGACTTGACACTTTAAGGAGTGCATAAGGTGACAGAATCTCCTCTATGAAACGTAAATTTCACTCTCACTGCCCAGCTGGCCAATTGTTCCAATCCAGTAAGTCGCAGATTCAACGAACACATTTAGGAAAGAGAAGCAGATGAGTAATACCAAGCTGTGCCGATAAAAAGGCCAGGACTGAGTCTTTGAATTTGTGCACAATGGAATAAATACCTTTTATCCACTTGCCCCACTAAGCAAGCAACACCAGGAAAATCATTTTCCAATTAGTCAGCAGGTTTCAGCGTCATTACCTTTGAGATCAGATTTGCTACCATTCAAAAATGCATCAGAGACAGTGTAGGAAGAGTTAAGCACCATTCCTGGCATGTGGGGGTCTGGGAGGAGGTGAAATTAGATTAGCTGCAGGAAAATGGGACGGTTTACATTACCAGAGGGGCTCTACCTGGCTCCAGGCTTAACAGTGAACAACGCTCTTAGCATATGGCATTACAATGGATTAGTGATCAAGTACAATTAATCCTAATAGATCGTCTTTTGAACCTCAGTGGCTTGTTAGGTGAGAAAAAAATTGTCTGTCCCCAAAGTGTCAGGTGAAACTCTCATTTGAGGTAAGACTACCATGTGGAGATGGGTCTCCATCTGGTGGCTTCCTTTTGTGAAACTCCACCAGAAGGTGTTTTAATGAGGCTTTTATAGCAGGCACCACCTGCCACTAATCTTCCCCTCTAAAAAGATGTAATTGAGGGTTGGTTTTACAGTATGGCTCATATCCTAACCTTGGGAATTCATCAAGAAATGCAAATCTGGGTGGGATGGTGTAATCATGAAATGCCATTTTGGCTTTTGGTTTAGACTGAAGTGGTTATAGAAATTTGTGGTTGGCTAATTACAACCAGCTATATAGTAGCTTCCCCTTTCAGTTAGATTAATACGTGTGTCATCTCAGAATTAAATAACCAAGTTGATGGTGACCATATGTCTTCATTCAATTCTTTGCACATGTAAAGAGTTGCAAGGCTGCTCGTGGTTCACACAATTTAAAGGTTTCATTTACGCTATTAAGGTTTAACTGGTTCAGATTTACAGCACATTCATCTCTTACTATATGCTCAGTCCTATTATTCAATAAGTCCATTATTTCAAAAAGAAATGAACAAATTATGAAATCACTGAGATGCTTCTATTGATGATACTAAGGGAGAATAGTTATTCTCCTTATCTCTTAATTTAAGACATAAATTTTTGTCACACTGTTAGCCATCCTGGCCTATCACTTATTGATTACCAGGGACTTCCTTTAAAATATAAGATGCTACAAAAAGGTACAGCAACCTTGATCTTTTTAAAAATTCAGCAGACATGAATTGAGTCCTTGCTGCATAGCAGGCATGTTGCTGCATTTTAGGGAATAATAACAACACTACCAGCGGTAATAATAATTGTCTCACACAGACCCTGCCTCTCAATAGTATGACGTCATTTTGTTTTTTATTTCTGTGCCTGTCAGAATATTTTTAAAGTCATTTTCATTTGCTATCACATTAAGAAAAGGCTACATATAAATCAAATCCACAAAAATCGCATATACACTTAGATAAACTTAAGTTTTACCTGTGCTCCATTTTAGAAGTCAAAGAAACACAAAGCCCCTGTTTACTTGCCTTTCAATTACTAGCTTAATAACAAAATATTGCAAGAAAGGTAGATGACCCTAAGATATCTCAAATTCCAAACTTGGCTTGCAGTTCAAGTTGGGAATGACATTTATGAATATGAAACATGACTTGAAGTCAGGAGTCATAAATTGTTGCCTCAAAGGCTAAAACTGACCTTCAGTTTTATATTTGGGCTTTTATTGTTCTTGTTTGTCTGCCTGTACAGGGTTTGTATATTTTAGTAAAAATTTTAATCCATATGGAAATGATATGCTCTTTCCTGTTCTACCAAAGTCTCCATTTACCCCCTAATCTCACACCCACACACATGGACAAAATTCAATCTCAGATATAAAATAATGAGGCTGGTTTTCATATAAGTCTGTGAATTGACTTCAGAATCAGTCCCTGAACACGTCCCCATGTGTGTGCTGAAGCCCTCGGGGATGGATCAGCGAGGGAGACAGCAGGCAACCACCCAATTAGCAGGATCACAGAAGCCAAATCTGCCACTCCTAGAGCTAAATATTTTATAACCATCTTGCTCTCACATCCGAATGTTCTTGGTACCCACCCAGGAATCAGAAACTGGAGGGACAGGATAGGTGCAGGGAAGATAAGAATGTATGGTTGGGGAAAGGATTTATGATCAGAGTTTGAAAAACCTGTAACTTCCACTTTTTTCTTTTTCCCCAAAGGCCCTTCTCCAGGAAATTTTGTTCCCCTGGATATGAATCATTAGAACTTCTCCTTCCAAAAAAAAAAAAAAAAAAGAGCACATGCAATTAGTTCCATTGACAGAAAAATGAGGCCAATTATTTACTATTTTAGCTTTAGACAAATTAGAAAAATTAGGCCATCCTTTACCCCCAAATAATCCATCATCACTGGTTAATGTACAGGAAATAATAGTCACCACCTTAAGGCTGACTAGCCACCTGACCTAGAGTCTCTGTCCTATTATTGGTTTTGCCCATGCATTACGTCAGCCATGTACCCAACTACTCCCTGACTCAACCGATACATCTGTTTTACTTATTCTGCTCATTCCATAGTCAGACTCTTCATGAGGCAAGAAAATATTTTTGGTGTTTCCTCACTTGGTGCCGCCTTTAAGTTTTCTTCTTTGTCTCAAGATTCCCTGATCTGCAAGGCGCCCTGGCCCCCATTCACTCTGTGGCATAGCCCACTGTGTGCTTTCCTCTTTCTTCAGTCCAAACTCTCTGGGCCGTGGTGTTAAAGTTAGCAAATACCTACTTTCATTAAGCACTTTGTTGTAAATGCCTTTTTCTTTTCTTTTTTTTTCTTTCTTTTTTTTTTTTTTGTTGTTGTTTGTATGACTGAGCATGCTCTGTTTGGGGCTCTTAAACATAAGTTCTTAATATTTTTTAAAAAATGGTTATTTTGATAAAAAAAAATTAAAGTTACACAGTGCTAAGCATGGTGCTGCATGCCTGTAATCCCAGAGGCTTGGGAGACTGAGACAGGAAGATTGCAGATTCAAAGTCAGTTTCAGCAATTTAGCAAGGCTAAAAGTAAACTCGTGAGACCCTGTCTCAAAATAAAAGGGCTGGGGATGCGGCTCAGCAGTTAAACACTCCTGGCTTCAATCCCTGCTACCTGCATGCCACCTCCTAAAAGAAATTAACAGAAGCATAGTGGTTGGCATGGGGAAACGTGGATGCCAAGAAGAGGCCTTGTAGTATCCCCCAATCATATCATGCTTTGTCACTACTTGGGTAGATTTGAAGTAAAACATTTGATTCCTGATGGACAGATTTAGTCTCATTAAAATGAATCATGAAAAGTGAACTTAACTGAAAAACTTATCAGGTTAAGGATGTTTGTGAGAATGAGTTGTTATTCGGGTGTGTTTCTTATTACTTTTAGAGTTTGGAGATGGTCAGAATGGAGGTATATTGGCTGAAACTTTGTGATTCCAGATTCCTGTATATAAGAGAGTGAATAATCACTACTTTGGCTCATCTAGAAATCAAGGAAATTTCCTGAAACTTTTCTTCTTCACACAATATCCTCCAACATAGTACATTGGGTTATATTTTTGTCAAGTTTGCATTGCCTTGATAGCTTCAGTTCACTATCATTTCCCTCCTTCATAAATCATGTCATTGTTTCATTCTTCAACATTCATCTTTCCATCTCTCCTAGGATCTCCCTAAGAGCTTTGCCGTGTGCCATTCTTCCCCTGGAGAACCCACCTGTAAATTATTTTTTCCCTTTCAAGCTTTCTACATGAATCCCAAAAATGAGGTTGGCTCACTTTGACATTTTATTGTTGTCTGGCATTTTACCCTCGATCTTCCTCAGTATGTCACATATGTTTGTAACTGAGGCCAGAAAAGTTTTAAGAAAAGAGAAAGTAAGAGGAGAGCGAAGGAGAAAGACAGAGGAAGAGGAAGAAAGGTCAAGAAACTAGAGTTTTAAAATTCTCTCTTTTAGATCCATCATTTGGACAATAACCCATCTTTCTGGAATCATTAAATATAAGAAACCAAAAATTTGGTGGATTTACTCACTCAAGACTCTGTAATAGGCAGAGTGAGTGTCTCTGAAAGTCAGCTGGTAGCATCTGGCAGAAGTTCACTCACAAAAGTATTTATCAGGCTTATTTGTATGGAAGATTCCTAAACCAACACAAGGAAGTTTTATTGAGTAAAACTGGGCTAAATTCTAGGAATCTCAATTTTTAACAATCAGTGGTTTGGGTACTGTTGTAGAGAAAGAATATTTCAAAGTCATGGGCTATTCCATCAAAATCTTCATTACTCCCCTGGGCCCCTTGAGAATCCTGACTGAGGAGTTTCAGATATGAATGTTTCTACAGAAAGAGAATCTTACACAGAAAAACAAGTAAATTTTATTGGAGTTTTTTTTTTTAATTTAAAGAAGAGCTATCTTGGACAAGTTATGCTCCATAAATAACACACACTTAAGCATTAAACTAAAAAAGGAAAACATTCAACCTCTGAAGCAATTACTGTCCAGCCACCAAAAGAACTGAAATGATTATAGGCAGCCCAGGCCAGATATGTAATGTGGGTGTTAAGACTCTGTTTACAAAACCAATGTGGGAAAGCAAGGAATTTCTAGGCCCAGAGCCACTTGTGTATACAATTGCTCAATTTGCATTCTAGAGAAACCCAAAGTTTGTTTGGTGCAGGTGCAAATCTCATATTGCAGAAAAACTGGTACATTCCATGGCAACCACACTGATATGTTGCCCTGACTGGGCCACACCTCCCTCCTTCTCCACTCCCATTTCCTTGAAGAGCATCTGATTCTGATAAACCAGGATACTTTTAACCATCATTGCTCAAACCCCCCAGGCCAGCTGACAACACTGTGCATTTTGACATTATCAAACAGTAGTTACATATCCATATATATTCATGATGAAATAAACACTCTTTACTCCAGAATACCCTCTTTTAGTTCTTTCAGGGTGAAAATTATGTTTGTGACCATTGGATGGTCTCATGCACTAAGAAATTCAAATTGGCTTAAAGCTAAAGTATTCAAACCTGAAGGATGATGGTAGTACCCCAACCTTGCCAACCAACAAAATGACCTGATTTTGTCATTGTTGGCTGGGTTGACAAATAATTGAGATTAAACTTTTTCACCCTAAAAAAAAAATGTTGCAGACAGACATGGATTCCTTGTATATAATATAAACTCCTATTCTTATTAACCTTTGAGTCTAAGTATGCATCCATTCTGGAGCTTATCCTCTGTTCCTAAAACTTGCAAATTTGATGCAATATTAACTTTCAGCATTGCAGCCTTGTGCTCACTTAAGAAGTTTTCCTTCTTTACTTTCATCCATAGAACCTTTACTTCTGACAGTGTTTGACTTCATCCCTGATTGATCTTGAACTGGCATGAATTAAAAGGTTCTCTTCAAATGAGAAGTACCATGGAAATAGGCACCTTTCATCTTTGGAGGCAAAGGAGCCCTGTGCCACATGGTGGGGTGGCACTTCCTTTGATCAGTATTTCTTTGCTGAAGCCCAGGAATTGAGTCACCCTACTAGGCATAGCAATACAATAGGCAGCCAGTATCCCAGTGGAACCAATGCTGAGTAATGATTGGGAATTTCCATCAGAGCATCTTAATCCACAAGCTTGAGTTGTCACCATGAGTTCCACTAGGCCTATTAAAATGACTTGAGGTCACCTCCACTGAGCCTGCCCATTCACTCCAAAACAATTATCCTAATCCCCTTAGCAGACCCAATCCCTTAACACTTATGAAGCGCCCTCCTATGCAGGGTGCTGATATTTTCCAACAACACTAGCCTCTTTGAAATGCCAATCAAAAGTCCCTCTTGTTAAAATACACGACCCTCTCTGCAAGTATAAACAGACCTTCATACATCATCGCCACCGCCATCATTAAAAAGCATTTACAGAACACCCACCTGTGTGTGATGCTGTGCTCCTGGGCCAGAACATGCAAGTGCCTCAAGTGCTGATTTCAGGAAGGAGTGGTTGCAAACCTGCCACTTCAAGGTTCTTCTGCTGCTTATTTAAGGCAGACTGTGCCTAGGGGCATGGGCCTGCAGCAGATCATTTCTGGTGGCTGGATAATTGCCCCAAGAGGATTAATTAGCTGCTCAACCGAATGGTTCTTGGAACAGTAGTGTGTGACAAAGCTCTCCACTAAAGTTCTACCAAAATGCTACTTTTCAAAACTTTAGTTACCATTCCTTGGTACTCGACTACTTGGATCAGCATGGGCTGATTCAGAAAGATCTAGCGCAGGTTTTATCCTTCTCCTACCTACTGTCATCCTTTTGGCTGTTCACCATTAAGGAGGGAAAATAATACAGTCAATGGTGGTCCAATGTCGTGCTGCTGGCCCACAAACCCACATCAGAGGTAGGTTTATCTATCGTTCTTCCGCATGCTTGCCTGGTACCTTTGGAGAAGTCAATAAACACTCCAAGCTTCAGTTTCTGCCAGTGAAAAATGGGAACCGTACCATAATCAGGGTCACTGTGAAGGTTAAGTGAAACAATGTATGGTGAAAATATAATCCTTGGGACGCAACAGTGACAGACAAACCTTGGTTAAAACTTACACAAGACTCACAGTCTCTATTAAGTCCAGGGAGGCTTTTGAAACCAGGAAGACAATGCAGAAATTCCACAAACACAAAGTGGGTGACAGTGCCTGGGAGAAAGGAGTTCAGATGGTAGAAATAGCATGAAAGAAAGGAAGACATTTAAAGCTAGCAGAAGTAAGGCAGAGGAGAACAAAGCCGTAGAACATCTTGGATAGAGGAGCTTCACTGGGGAGTAATGAGAGAGGTGAACCCTGGGGGAGGGAGAGAGAACCAGCGGTGGGGAGACCTGCTCCATTGTCCATTGATACCTGTTTCCTTGGCCATGTTCACTCATCCAGCAGTTACTGCTGTTCAACATGTGCCTCACTCTGTACTTCGCACATTTACATGATTCCTCATGCAAAAAGCAATATGGTAAACTGGAATGAAAAATGGCTGTGCAGAAGCGAGCATGAACCTGGGTCTCACCTCTGTGATTTTAGGCTTTTCTTTAGCACCATTTTACCCTTTTAAGCCACGTCCTCCCTGTGGGCCCATGGAAGACATCTGTTTCACATAATTTAAAAACTTGGTGTAATGAAAGAAGACAATGAGATGCTTCGAATCAAACTTAAAACAAACATTTTGACAAAGATATATAGGATCTAATTTCCTTCTCTCCATTGCAATATTTTTTCCCACAATACAAGTTTGATTCCTTCCCTTTACGTAAACCATTCACACCATGACAAGCAATGAAGGCTTTAACAAGAAACATGAAAAGAATAAATCTGAAGATGTGGTCTTCTTTCCCAGTTCAAAGATGCTGGTCCAAAGCAGTTCCACTCAACCATCTTAACATCTTGAAATGAGTCTTGGTTTCTTGAAATTGATCTTCCATTCAATAGTGCTAGAAAGGTCTTCCCATGTCTGCAAATTTGCACTGTGGCTATCTCAGCCAATTTATGTCTTTCCCAATGTTCAGCCACGATAGGTAACATAAATGCCAGAATTACAAGGGAGCTCAGCTTATCATTGCAATAGATGCAGGTTCTAGCAAACAATATTTTACTTAGTGAAGAGAAGCAAATAATATAAATCAAATGTGGGCTTCAGACATCCCTTGATTTCAGACATCCCCTGACTAAATTAGATGTGCTTTAATATTCTGGAACCATTCTACCTAACACAGCCTTTCCAGTTTTCTATGGTATCTTCCTTGTAATTTTGATTATAGACTGCCCCACAATCTGAAAACATATCCTTTTTTACATGTTCATTCATTTGTTATTTTTCTTCACTTGGTAGAATGTGAGTTCCTAGAGAAGAGAGAACTTACTTGTCATATTTTAGGGTTTGCCTGCTCAGAGAAGGTACTCAAGAAATATTTAGCAAATTCATAGTATGTGATTAATAATTGAGAGTTTATATAGATAAATGCAAATATGCATGAAAATTCACATGTGTACAGCTTATTTACTATATAATGCCTGTTGTTATAGTTATAATACAGATCTGATAATAAGATTTCATAAAAATATCATATTCTTCACTAAATTTATATATACACATATTTAGAGGGGTTAAGTGCCTTGCTTAGTGCCCCAGCACTGGAGAGGGGCAGTCTTGGGAAGTGAACCCACAAAACCACACCCAGTTTGTGTTTCTTCCATTATGGTGCAGCTGTCTACCCACTAATCTTCTGCTCAAGAGATGGCTGTCATTCTTCTTTACCATAGTCTGTTTAATCGTCTCCTTAATAGCTTGTAACTTCGCCCACCCTACCCCAATGTTTCCACAGCCCTCTTTCCAGTCCACAATAGTCATTCCATTTGCCCAGACCCAAGGCAGCCCCATGTGGCTCCCTAGCTCCCTCTATCTTGCTATAGAGCCATCACTGTTACAATTTCTAGGAACTGGTTATTCAGTGTTCTTAGAGTCCTTCACTAAATTCATTACTGAAGCATCAGATACCCTGGACTTTAATCCCCATGGACTAAAGTCCCCCAAAGAAACCCCATAGATTTTCTTATATTTCACGGAAAAGACTTGGAGATCACACGTGCACCAGCCACCGATGGACTGCACACCCAAGTGTGTGGCTGAAGGGTGACTGCAGCATCATGGCTTCCAGGTCGAGCTGGGAAATGGGGCCTCCAGAGTCATTGGCAGGGTTAATTACTCTGCTGAAGGCCTGGTTCGCCATGTGAAACTTGCTCCTGGTTGCACTCCTTCTGAGCCCACATTTGGCAACAAGCAGGCAACATTTTAAAAAATGTTTTTTTTGTTTTTTTTTTGCTTTAGTTTTTGGTTCATTCTACCCCTCTTTGCGCTGACACTTTGGGACTAAAATATGTTTTTTGCACTTGTGGCAGTGTTCCACCAGGTTCCTGAATCCTGTGTTAAATGAGATGGTTGCCAGAGGGGAGCCACAACTGGCAGCGTTGACCTGGTTTTATATTCAGGGGTCTGGGTATAAGGACCTACCACATGTGAGCGGTTAAACGAGGCATAGTATAGCTTCTTTACCTCCTAAGTCTGATTAACTTCCGTTCTAGAGTCTTGCTGCACCAGACATGCTTCATATTCATATATAATACGTAACTTTCTCTTAAGAACTCATGCGAAAAGGTGGTTTGGTTGGGACAAGAGTGCTTTTGTGACAGATTTCATGAAAGGAAAGACTCCACATCACTTTTATGTTTGATTTAACTTGATCCTTTAGTAACAGGAATTTAGCCAGTTATGCTATGAAACAATGCAAATCATATTCACAAGGTCTGTAATATGCCATTCATTAGGTTGACTCTCTTGGCTTCCACTGTGGGTGTCCTCTTGCTCCACCATAAGACCTAAGGGAATACAAAAGAGCCAAGCCACTAAAATAGCTGCAATAGAAAGCACTGTGGTCATAGGGCCAATGCCAACACCAAAGGCATGCACCAACTAAAATGCAGATGTTTGACTTGGCAGTACGACATGGCATGTGGGGCTTTCAGAGTCAGTGAACCAAACGGGATGACGAGGGTTTTCATCTTCCAGAACTTGTGCCCATAATTCTAATTGCTAGATTGAATTCTCTTTCTCCAGAAGATTAGCTGTAACTAGTTACTAGGGATGGATTCATGCAAAGAGAACACTTCATTCCTTTTTCTTTCCTTTGGTGCATAAAGTTTTCAGGTGAACAAAAAGACAGGTACATGTTCAGCTACAAATGAAGTCCATTGCTTTCTGTTGTTTCATCTGAAATGCACCCCTGGGGGAAATGCCCCAACTGCAAATGGGTAGAGAAGTAATGTTTTGTATCACTTAACTTCCCTAAGAAATACCATCCTTTCCTAAAGTTCAGTGCTATTGGTTGAATTGTGTCCTACAACATTCATATGGTGAATTCCTAATCCCCAGCATCTTAGCACTCCAAAAAACACCTTAGAATGTGGTCTTATTTGGAAACCGGTTCATTATATATGTAATTAGTTAAATTAAGATGAAGTCATAGCATTGTCAAATGGGCCCATCATCCAATAGGATTATTACCCTTATAAAAGCGGGAGGGGGGGGGAATTTAGACCAAACATGGCAGGAGAAATGCCATGTGAAAATGGAGATAGAGACCAAAGTAACACCAAAGAAGACAAGAAACAACAAAAATTGCCAAACTAAGGGAGAGACCTGGAACAGATTTTCCCTTTCATCTCTCAGAAGGGACCAACCCTGCCACCGTCTTGATCTCAAGCTCCCAGTCTCCAGACCTCTGAGGGTGTTTTTGTTGTTTAAGCCATTCAGTTTGTGGTTAAAGTCCTCAGCAACTAATTAATACAGCAACTATTTTCTGGCTTTTGTGTGTGTGTGTGTGTGTGTGTGTGTGTGTGTGTTGTTCCCCTTAAAGTTAAACTTATTAGGTTAATTCTCTTTACTAATTTTCAAGGTAAATTTTAGACACAGAAATCTAAGTTATAAACTAAAAACGGATGTCAGAAATGAACAGATCCTAATATATATTTTCTTCAGGCCAATATACTTTCTGTAGGGTTATCTCCATTGTATTTTCACAAATTCTTTAATGTCCTTCTGAGGAAAAAGGAAACCAAAATGTTGAAGGACACAGACTTCAGGAATGAAGCTCTGAGATAGAGTTTTGCATGCACACTGGACTGGTCTCAGAAACAATATATGTAAGGAGACAGGCAGAGAAGTACAGCAATGGTGTGGTTGCAATGGAATAATAAGATGACGACTATCAGTTGTAGCCCAACAAGCTGCAACCATAGGAACTGTTGTCTGTGTCACCCATTTTCTTTCATTTTTTCTCAAGAAAATAAACCAACCGGAATCTTTAGTGAGTGTTCTCAAATGGTCTGAAATTTCCATGTAAGTTATATATATACAAGTGGTACTAGAAATGGACTGTAGTGGGTGCTATGAGGATCACCTAATATTCTCTTCAAGACAGAGATACTCATTCCCTCAGAGACTAGGAGTAATGGCTGCTGAGGCTCATTGCTGAGTCTCTCCCTCAGGATTACTCTCAAACACTTCTATCTCACCTTAGGACGCAACCCATCTATAATAAGCTCACATCCAAGGAGTACAAAGTAACCAAATAGCAGCCATAGTTATGCTTAATGACATGTTTTCTTCTGGAAACATTCTCTCTATGAGGTTCAGACCTCTAGATCTTCAACACTCAGAGTTGCAGAGACAGCGAGCATAAATTATCAAAATGTATCTGTGGAAAAAAGACCAATCTAAAAATCTCTTTTTGTTCTTGGGTCCAGATATTCAACTGTAATATGATGCCGTCTATTTCCATATAATGGTCATTGACTTAGAGTGCATATTCTACCCTGAAGAATGTAACTAACTCCTTTCTGAATCCTCTCCAAGATGGCACCTCAGTTGCTCTTTGAAAATACCCATTCATCTGGTCCATCATTTCAGCAGCTTCTCAGTTTTGAGATATGTTATGATTAGGAAATCTGTGATCATAAATGTGGTCCCTCCTGTGCTCTAAAGATAATGCTTTAGTCTAAAGTATATCATGCATGATCCTGTGTTGGTGAATTCAAATGTCTCTCTGATAATAGTGTTGATCAAGGATGTGGGGGAGGAAAGTCATACCCACACTCACAATGCGTTGATTCCAATTGAGATAAATTGTTGTTTGTTTTAAAATGGAAACTGTCCAATGTAATCAATTTGTCATGAAGTGACTGGTTAATCTTGGGAATGTTGCCACACTATAGACTCCGTGTTGGTTTCTGCCTCTGGCAAATTGGATATTCAGCAGGAGCAATGGCTACATCAGCTTCAATGAGTGGGAGCCTACAGCTTCAAGTCCATGTATAATCAGTCTCCTTCTCTGCCACAGAGGTATTTTGGTCATGAGTTAGTTGTGCAAGCACTGGGGTACCTGATAGCCCAGACCCAATCCTAGATGTAGTACTTGTATATTACAAGATATTGCTGCTGGGTTTGTCTCACCTCATGATCTGCTGCTTCTAACAGAATCCAAACCATGATGGGAAGTTTTGGTCACAAGGTTGCTTTGTGTCCTGTCATCATCTTACCAGGAAAGTAGCATGCCAGGGGCTAGGGCATAATTTTCTGGTGCAAATGGCATTTCTTTTTTCCAGAAACATGTGAGTCTGCACTGTGGTTCTTTTACTGTGGCTCACAATAAACTTTGTATATCACCTTTTTCTACCAAAATTATCTCTAGTATAATACTAAATATTATGTGTAATACCACAGGGTTTGCCAGGTCTGTGGCTCAGGCAGCAAGGTCACTTGCATTATAACCTGGACCTGCTACAAAGCTCTCTTGCTAGAGTCCTATTTAAAGTTGGCGGCCTCTCTTGTTATTTGATTAAGGAGTTGGAACCGTTTCCCCAATGTCAATATAGGAATATACTGTTTCTATATGCAAAGAGGCTTACCAGATATTATGGTTCCCTCTTTGGGGTGAGAAACACAAGAGAAAATAATTGGTTCTTTACTTCAGAGGCATACTTCACTGATGTTTTAAAACTTCACTGATATGGCTGGCTTCTGAATCTTCATAGGGTTTCTCTCCCTCCTCCTAGAGTGGATGAGGCTTACAAAAATATCTAATATACTTGCTGTTTCTTGTTCATCTGCTTCTATTAATATGGTGTCTTTGATATGTTGGGCCAATGTTATGTTCTGCAGTTATCAAGGAAGAGGAAGTAGATGTTCCTTTGGACTACATTATGATTGGGGGTAGGAGTGTTACATAAGCTCTGGGTCAAGACTATATAGGCATATTTCCATCTGTTCCACAGGAAGGAAAATTGCTTATGAGTCTCCTTCCTATTAGGTTTGTAAATGAATGTGTTTGCCAGTTCTATGGCTGCATACCATATTCCTAAGGCTGAGTTATTATGCATTTACAAAGATATAACATCTGAGAAAATAGTTACAATCAAATATAATACTTGGTTGAGTGCTCAGTAGTCCATAATCATTTTCCAGGATTCATTTGAATTTTGCAGAGGCAAGACTGTTGAATTAAATAGGACTATGTTGAGGACCACCACTTTACATTCTGTGAAGCATTAAGGGTAGTGCTAATCTCTACCATTCCACTAGATTGCAATCTTATTTTTTATTTCTGTTATAGCTGTAGTGGACAGTCATTTTCTGCAGTTTCCTTGTAACCTTTCCCAATATACTCATTTTGGCCCCTCAGTTTAAGAAATGTGAAAATTCACCTGACTAAAAACTATGTCCATTATAATTATATATTTAGGGTTCAAAAATGACCAGTGAGTGAATCATGACATCAGCAAGCCACTGTAAGTTAGACCTTGCTCAGGACTTCATTTAATACTCAGCTGCACTCTCACAGGAGGGCCAGAATGAAATGTGTTGTCCTCAGGTATCGATGTCAACTTAGAACCTGTGTTACTAGCATTTGAAATGTTTGGGTTTTCTCTTTTCTGTAGTGTGGGATCACCCAAGCATATGGATAAAACTCTCTAGGCAGGAGAATTTGAATGTACCAGAGAATCTGAATATATTTGTGGGGTTATAGGGTTTTTCTCCCCAGGGACCTGGCATCTCCTTTAATAAGTGGTTTCTGAGTCTGAAAACTAACTCAACGCAGGAACCTGGGCAAGGAATCAAGACTTTCTACGGAGTCGTTTCCCACAGCCTCCTGATAGTTTGACTATGTAGATTGAATAGTATCTTTGGTAGTTTTCTGTTTCCCTTGGGTTCTATTAAATATCTCCACAGTTTTATATGGCTTAGGCAACCTACATCGCCACATTGATCATACTATCATTACTTCTGTGCCTATTTTGCATAGCCACTTGACCTTTATCATTTGGGGATTTGATCATCTGTATTGCTGTCAGGGAGCCCAGTTCCAAAGCAGCAGCCCTATGTTCAGCTCAGATCTTTAGAGCTCAGATACTGTAGATCTTCCTAATTTTCTTGTAAGTACTATATACCCTGGGACTTCCCATAGACCAGAATCAGATGGAGTGTTTTTTTTTTGTTTTTTTTTTTTTGGTCTTATGTAGTATATTTACTCAGTTTGCCGACTCTCAGTCTCTTCATACTTCCTCCCCTGTCTCAGAGAAATTCTAGTAGCTCTACTTCATTCATTGTGAGCACTTGAATTCTCTAAGTCTACAGCAGGATCATAGTTGAAAAGTATCACAGAAAAAAATGATTTCATATTATAAAATCTCCATTGTCTGATTTTAAGTTGCTACCCTTTGATCCTAGTGCCTTAGGAGTTACTTACGATCTAGTCCAGCAGCTATTTTTTGATATGGTCTCTTTTTTCCTCCCTTAGGCTTACACTTTTGTGGTGGGGTTTTGTTAGAGATAAAGTCATTATTGTTCAGTTCCAGTGGACAAGCAGGACTAGATCTTTAGAGAAGCACATATATCTAAGATCACTGCATAATCCTCAAGGAAGGGGAAAGAGAGAAACCATTAGAAAAGAATGGACCACTCTGTAGAAGATTCAGTGTAAGCTAGGAAATTGGGGTTTTCCAGTTCAGTGACCTAGGTTCTCCTCTCAAATCTCAGGATCCCATTCCTTGCTAACCAGGACCATGACCTTGAGTAGCAGTCTTGTTGGAATTGAGAATTCAACCTTCTAGGGATCTTGCTGTCCTTGTAATAAAATTCTCTACCTGCTTTGGATGTATGGTTGTTTCTCTGTATATTATGAAGAAAGCCATCTGGATTTCATGCTTTATATTAACTCTGTGGTTAATTACTCTCAAATTATACTGTTTTCTCCAATGCATCAGTGGCCCTTAGAAAGAGCTATCTGATTCCATAGTCCTGGTAATTGCTATTCCATCCATCCATTCAAACACTTGCATTAGAAGTGCATTATAATTTACCAGAATCCATGAGAATTCACCATTGGTAAAAGTTTTAACAATTGCCCACAACTTCATACTAGGATTAGCAATAATCTACTATAACTTTTTCAGGTTGTTATAAAAAATATCATAGACTGGATGACTTCAACAACATATTTGTATTCTCTCACAATTCTGGAGGCTAGAAGTCTGAAATCAGGATGCCAGGATAGTTGGGTTTTGCCAACGGCTCTAATCCTGGCTTGCAGATGGCCACCTTCTCACAGTGTTATCAGGTGGTGGGGAGGGATGGAGAAACAGATGGAGAGAGGGAGGGGGAGAGATCTTCCTAAGGCCACCAATTAGAATCCCATTCTTATGATCTCAATCAACATTAATTACCTCCTAAAAACCCTATCTCCAAATACAGTCACACTGAGGTTACACCTTCAACATATAGATTCAGGAGAGGAGAGGACAGAGTCCAAAATACTTACCTCCCACCAATGGTAATATCCTGCCCCAAAACTGCATTTCATGATGTGCTTCCTTTGACTATTGGGCACCAACTGTTGTTTTCCACAGGAAACAAATTGAGATTTCATACAGGTGACTCTTCGGGAATACTGTTGGTACTTATACCTGCAGGACAGTAAATGAAATAGGACTGGAACCTGTGATACAGCTTTAATAGTCATCAGCTGATCCCACAGAGAGTTTCAAAGCAGGTATGGTCATTCAAAATTGTCTTGAATCAAGGCAAGGAGGCTAAGCTTTTGTCTACATCATGACCAGTCTTTGGACCTATGCTGCATCTTGAGAAAAGGGCTGGGCTGAATCTTAGATGAATCAACTTTTTTCAGCCCAAAGCAAACCCCAGAGAGAGACTTAGCTGTCAGCCTCAGCAGCCATCAGGCTCAGAAGCTGGAGTAATGAATATATTAGTTTTAGGGAAGATCTGGGTGGTACACTATGGCATCCCAAACATGTCCCTGGTCAGCTGGGCATGGTGGAGCACACCTGTAATCCCTGAAACTAGAGAGGCTATAACAGGAGGATTGATTGCAAGTTCAAAGCCATCCTGGGCAACTCAGTGAGAACTTATCTCAAAGTAAAATATTTTAAAAGGTGCTGAAGTGCATCTCAGTGGTAAGAAAACTTGCCTCAAATGTGTGAGGCCAAGGGTTTGATCATCAGTATTCGGGGGAGGGGGAGGCATTGGTCAAAACTTGTACACTTTGGGAAAATGGAGTTCATTATGAAAAATTTTACTTAATTAAATTGCCAAATCTTAGACTGCTTTTTGAAATATTTTTGGTTGGTGTATATATTATACTCTTAAGGTATAAATGGATATGGTTAAATAAATATAAAACAAAGTCTTATAAGTCATGTTAATTTCATTTGAATTAATATATGATACATAAAGATGTTCTTAAAATTAATTTCTAAGAACAGAAACTGAAAGCATTTGGAGCCTTTTTTTATTACTTAATCCTCTGATTTAGAAAAGAAAGAAAGAAAGAAACCATTCATTTTACTGCTCTTCACCCAATTGACTCTTCTTGGTAAATATGACCTTGAAAATTAAAAAATAAATCAAATGTTTTAAAGATTCATTTATTATGTGTGAATTAATTTATAAATATTTTTGAATCAACATGTATTCCTAATTTGCATATTCCAAAAGAGTGGAATTTTTGTAAGGTGTACATTATTGATATTGAAGAGGATTTTGCCTTGATAATTTAAAAAAATCTTACATCTTCAAGTGGCACTTCAGAAACTTATCTTACAAGCTGTAAATCATTTCACCTATTTGAATATGGCTGCTGAAATTACTGACATTAATGCCAACATGTTTAGAAATACCTAAATCTTAGGTATGACTTTATACTTAAGTGGTAGTATTTATGTATCATAATTTAACACCTTGCATGACATAAGCCTATCTGTTCAGAATTTACTTATAGATCTGTGAGAGAGACAGGAAAGTGTACAATTACAACATAGAAAATATAAATAAATATCAATCAATTCTCTTTCTTGAGAATTGTCACCCTGAAAATATTTATCTCAAAGGCCTGGAAGGTTGATGGTATCATTTGAACTAAGTACTCCTCAAAGTTCAGGGTGTTGAAAGCTGGGCTGCCAGCCTGTGGTGCTGTTGGTAGATAGTAGAACCTTTAGGAGGTGGATTCTAGTGGAAGGTATTCTGGTATGGAAGGGCATGGCCTTAAAGAAACTATTGGGATCTCAACCCCTTCCTCTTCTCTTTCACTGAAAATTCAAGCCACAAAGCGAATCGTTTTATTCCACCATACAATCCCCACCTTGATGTGCTGCCTTATAGCAGACCCTAAAGCAAAGCAATGAGGTCAATTTGTTATAGATTGAAACCATTAGCCAAAATAAACCCTTTCTCTTTGTAAGCTGATTATCTCAGGTATTTGTTATAGTACTGAAAGTATAATACTATTTAAAACTTTATTCCCAGAGATGTATCTTCACTAATTCAGAGAAGTACTTCAACTATTATCTTAATTCATTATAGCAATTATAAGACATTCTTTAAGTAAAGCATTGTACTTTTGCCCAAATACAAGAAGTGTGAAAATAAAAGTTACTGCTGACTCATATAATATAACTGGGACCTTTACCAATAGCTTTAATTGTACATACTAGTCATTCCAAAATGGATCATTGGGGGAGAATATTTTGTTCTCTAGATAAGAAATCCCTAAAGAGAGAGGAAGATGGTGGAATAGAGGGGTTGCTTCCCTGGTGGATTCATGGTGTGAACCAAGAAAAGCCAATAAGCTGCTTTTCAACAAGGTGGGTGAAAAATCAAGAATTAGGGGGGATATTACTGGAATTTAATATTGGGCACTCAAAACAGATTGAGGACTCAGAAAATCTTGTACAATAAAATAAGGGTCAAGAATCCCCAGCCCTGTACCCATGACAGCTGCTAGAGGTGCAAGCCAGAACAGTCTAGTAAAGCAATAAAGGAATTAAAAGAATCCCCATTCTCAGGAAGACTGAAGCATGTCGAGATATAGAGTTTAGTGATCAGAGACACTGCATGGAAAAACAGTAAGCTATACTGCACAGCATCTCTGTATGGGAGGGAAGCAGCCATCTCTCTCAGTGGCATGCATGGAGGATAGAGGAAGGAACCGTTCTGCAGCTGTAGCACTGGGGCCAGCAGCTGGAGGAGTCAATTTCTGGCAGCCCCAAGTCTGGCCTGAAAAACACACTGAGCAAACCCATGCTGCATGTCAGAGAGTGTGCCTAAGGGACCAGGAGAAAATCAAGTATGGAAAGAGGTTTACACAGGGGAATATTGTTCTCATAAACCCACCTGGCTTCCCCCTCCAATCTGGCTGCTTGCGGGACCAGCTGGAAGAGAAGTGCCTGACAGGAAATTCAAAAGGGTCAGGGCTGGAGAGCTCAATTTCTGAGACCGAATTAGAGACCAGGAATCGTGGGGTTCACAAGTAACATAGTGGCCTAAAAACAAGATCCTATATCACACAAGTGGAATGCAAAGGAGATTCCTGGGTGTAGTCTACCAGCATGGAATGGCGATTGCTGGGCCCTGGAAGTGTACTGACTTAAAATCTTCAGACCAATGGGCACCCAGTGAAGAGACCAGAGCATACATAAGCTTACTGCCTGCCTCCAGAAGTTCTACCTCCAGGACTAACCCTCTTACCCTAGTAACCCCAACCATCTGAGGGTGGAGCTAGCGCAAACTCCAGACAACCCCACCTAACTGCTGAGAAAGAAGCTGAGAAACTTTTGAACTCCAGTTGTAATGACTGTTAAATTTTTCATCAAGGTGCCTGTTTTTCTTTTTCCTTCTCTTACATTTTTACCATTTTTCAAACAAAGTATTTTTCATGCATCAGTTTATTGAGGACTGAGATACCTGACTACTGTATTATAGGTTTGTGTATATTTTTATTTTTAATATTTTTTTCTTTCCTTTAAAATATTCTTACTTTATATATATTTTCACCTCACTTATCTGTTTCCCTAGATTCTCTTTCTCTCTTTTCTCCTTCTAAAACCAACTTTGATTAATTCCTCTTTCCATCATTCTAAAATTTTTTACTTCTATTTTCTCTCCTCCTTTCTCATAAACATCACACCCTATACCACTTCTGTTCTTTCTTTTTCCATTATTTGAAATTGTAAAACCTTTTGCAAACTTATTGTTTATATTAAGACAATTAATTGAACACATTAGTTGTTTTTTTTTTTTTAATGTGACAAAACTGTAGAACTCTTAACAGGAGCTATTTGGTTTAAGGCTGTATATTATTTGCATTGGGTGCTTTTATTATTTGTCTCCCCCTTAAAAGTGAGGTACAGGAAAACTTCAGGGACACTATAAGTCCACAGGGTAAAAATTTCACTGCCTCAGATTCACATTGCTAGATGGGCAGACACAAACAACATGAGGAAACAAGGAAACAAAGTGCCCCAAACAATCTAAGATGATCCAATAGTAGACTCTATTGAAAACACAGAAGAAATGTCAGAGAAGTAATTTAGAATGTACATATTTACATTACATATGTGACATATGTGACATATGTACATATGTGACATAAAGGATAATGTAAGGAGTGAAATCAGAGGTAAATTTCAGAAGGTGAAAGATCACTTCAATAAATAGATAGAGGGGGCTGAGGCTGTAGCTCAGTGGTAGAGTGCCTTCCTAGCACATGTGAGGCACTGGGTTTGATCCTCAGCACCACATAGAAATAAATAAAGATATTGTGTCCACCTATAGCTAAAATTTTTTTAAAAATAATAATAAAGAGATAGAGATTTTGAAAAAAAACAAGCAGAAATAGTCAAAATGAAGGAATCAATTAATCAAATTAAAAATTCAATGGAATGTACCACCAACAGACTAGACTACTTGGAAGACAGAACCTTAGGTAATGAAGAGAATATATATAATCTTGAAAATAGAGTTTGCCATGCAGAGAAGATGTTAAGAAACCATGAATAGAATTTCCAAGACCTATGGGATAACATGAAAAGACCAAATTTAAGATTTATCAGGATAGATGAAGGTGTGGAGATATAACCCAAAGGAATGCACAAACTTTTCAATGAAATAATATCAGAAAATTTCTCAAACCTTAAGAATGAAATAGAAAATTAAATACAAGAGGCTTACAGGACCCCAAATGTATAAAATTACAACAGACCTGCACCAAGGCACATTACAATGAAAATGTCTAGCATACAGGATAAAAATAGAATTTTAAAGGCTGTGAGAGAAAAGTATAAGATTACTTACAGGGGGAAAACAATTCAGAACTGAGTTGATTTCTCAACCCAGATCCTCAGAGATATGAGATCTGCAATAATATATACCAAGCTCTGAAAAAAAAAAAAAAAAGATGGCCACCAAGTATCCTATACCCAACAAAATTAAGCCCCAGATTTGAAGATGAAATAAAAATATTTCACTATAAACAAAAGTTAAAAGAATTCACAACTAGAGAGTCTGCACTACAGAACATTTTCAACAAAATAATCCATAAAGATGAAATGAAAAAAATAAAAAAGGGTATGGGCGGACCAGCAAATGAAGGAATTATGTTAAAGGAATATTCAATCAAAGGAGAAACTAATTCAAATTAAAAACTGGAAATAAACCAAAATACAAATACAAATCATATCTGGAAATACAAATCATATCTCACTATTAACCTTGAATGTTAATGGTCTAAACTCATCAATCAAAAGAAGTAAAGTGGCAGATTGGGTTAAAAAATAAGACCCAACCTTATGCTGTCTCCAAGAGACTCACCTCATAAATAAAGACATCCACAGACTGAAGATGAAAAGATGTGCAAAAACATTTCACTCACATGGATTACATAAACAAGCAGGAGTTTCTATCCTCAAATCAGAGAAAGTGGCTTTTAAACCAAAGTTAATCAGAAGGGACAAAGATGGTAATTTCATACTGCTTAAGGGAATTATACACCAACAAAACAAAATAATTACAAATATCTGGGCCCCAAACAATGTAGAATCTATGCACATCAAACAAACCCTTCTTAATTTCAAGAATCAAATTGACCATACCACAATAATACTGGGTGACTTTAACACACCTCTTAGATTACTGGATAGATCCTCCAAATAAAAGCTAAACAAAGAAACTATGGAACTAAATAAATAATTTAGACAAAACAGACATATATAGAATATTTCATTCATCAAGGGGTGAATACACTTTCTTCTCAGAGCCACACAGATCCTTCTCTAGAAAAAGAAGAATAAATCAACACCCTGAACAGTGGAAAACAGGAAATAACCAATCAGAGCTGAAATCAATGAATTGAAACATAAAAAACAATTTTTAAAAATTGACAAAATAAAAAGTCGGTTTTTTGAAGAAAGAAATAAAATTGATAAACCCTTAGCCATGCTAATGAAGTGAAAGAAAAAGCTCAAATTACTAAAATTTGTGATAAAAATAATATATCATAACAGGCACTACTGAAATACAGGTAATAATCAGAAACTATTTTGAGAATTTATACTCCAATGTAATAGAAAATTATGAAGATATTGATAAAGTTCTAGAGACATAATACCTATACAAACTGAATTAGGAGAACACACACAATTTAAACAGATCAATTTCAAGCAATGAAATAGAAGACTCCATCAAAAGCCTACCAACTAACAAAAGCCCAGGACCAGTAGGATTCTCAGCCAAGTTCTATAAGACCTTCAAAGAATAATTAACACCAATACTCCTCAAATTATTCCATGAAAGGGAATAGGAGGGAACTGTGCCAAACTCATTCTTTAAGCTAGTTTCACTCAGATACCAAAAACAGACAAAGACACATCAAGAAAAGAAAACTTCAGACAATATTCCTGATGAACATAGATGCAAAAATTCTCAATAAAATTCTGGAAAATCACATACAAAAACATATTTAAAAGATAGTGTACTACAATCAAGTGGAGTTCATCTCAGGGATGCAAGTTTGGTTCAACATATGGAAATCAATAAACACAATTCATCCCATCAATAGACTTACAGACAAGAATAGTATGATCATCTCAATAGATGCAGAAAAAGTATTTGACAAAATATAGCACCCCTACATATTCAAAACACTTAGAAAGCTTGGGATATAGTAGAAATACACCTCAACATTGTGGAAGTTATCTGTGATAAACCCAAGACCAACATCATTTTAAATGAAGAAAAATTGAAAGCATTCCCTCCAAGAACTGGAACAAGAAAAGGATGCTCTCTTTCACCACTTTTATTCAACCTAGTCCTTGAAACACTAGTCAGAGCAATCAGAAGAAATAAATTAAAGGAATACAAATAGGAAAAAAGAATTTATTCCTATTTGCTGATGACATGATTCTATATTTAGAAGATCCAAAAAATTCCACCAGAAAACTTCTAGAACTAATAAATTAATTCAGAAAAAATATAGGGATATAAAATTCACACTCATTAAATCAAATGCATTTGATTTCCTAATTTACATCAGTGATGAATCCACTGAAAGAGAAATTAGGGAAACTAACCCATTCACAATAGCCTCAAAAAAATAAAATATTTGGGAATCAATCCTACAAAAGAGGTGAGAGATCTCTACAATGAAAACTACAGAACACTAAAAAAGGAAATTGATGAAGACCTGAGAAGATGGAAAGATCTCCCATTTTCTTGGATAAGCAGAAGTAATATTGTCAAAATGACCATACTACCAAAAATGTTATACAGATTTAATGCAATTTCTATTAAAATACCAATGACATTCTTCATAGAAATAAAAAAAAGCAATCATGAAATTCATTTGGGAAAATAAGAGACACAGAATAGCCAAAGCAATCCTTAGAGAGAAAAGTGAAGCAGGAGACATCACAATACCAGACCTTAAATTATACACAGAGCCATAGTAGCAAAAACAGGATGGTATTGACACCGAAATAGACAAGACTAATGGTAAAGAAAAGAAGACACAGAGACAAATCCACATAAATTCTATTTATCTAGTACTAGACAACGGCACCAAAAAAAAAAAAAAAAAAAAAAAAAAAAAAACCATTGGAGAAAAGATAGCCTCTTCAACAAATGGTGACGGGAAAACTGGAAATCCATATATAGCAAAATGAAATTAAGCCCCTATCTCTCACCCTGCACAAAACTCATCTCAAAGTGGATCACAGACCTAGGCATTAGATCAGAGACCTGATGCCTAATAGAGGAAAAAGAATGCCCAAATCTTCACCATGTCTGCTTAGGAGCTGACTTCCCTAACAAGCTCCTGAAGCACAAGAAGTAACATCAAGAATCAATAAATGGGATGAAATCAGACTAAAAACTTCCTCTCAGCAGAGGAAATAATCAAACATGAAGAGGAGCCTATAGAATGGAAGAAAATCTTTACCACATGCACTTCAGATAGAACATTAATCTCTAGGCTATATGAAGAACTCAAAAAAATTTAACACCAAAAACCCCTCAAATAACCCAATTAACAAGTGGGCAAAGGAACTGAACAGATACTTCACAGAAGAAATACAATCGATCAACAAATAATGAAAAAAATGTTCAACATATCTTGCAGTTAGAGAAATGCAATTCAAAACTACTCTGAGATTCCATCTCACTATAGTCAGAATGGCATTTATCAAGAATACAAGTAATAATGAGTGTTTATGAGGATGTGGGAAAAAAGTTTCACTCATATATTGCTGGTGGGACTGCAAATTGGTGCCACCACTATGGAAAGCAGTCTGAAGATTCCTCAGAAAACTTGGAATGGAATCACTGTTTGACCCAGTTATCCCACTCCTTATCTTATATCCAAAGGACTTAAAATTAGCATACAACAGTGATGCAGCCACATCAATGTTTACAATAGCTCAATTCACAACAGCTAAACTATGGATCCAAACAGTTGAATGGATAAAGAAAATGTGGTATGTATACCCACTGGAATATCACTCAGCTTTAAAAATGAATTAAATTATGGCATTTGCTGGTAAATAGATGGAGCTGGAGAATATCCTGCAAAGTGAAGTAAGCCAATCCCAAGGAATCAAAGCTGAATATTTTCTCTGATAATGTGGATGCTAATTCACAATAACTGGGGTGGGTGGATGCTAGGGAAGAATAGAGGTACTCTGGATTAGACAGAGAAGAGTGAAGGGAGGGGACAAGGTATGGAGGTAAGAAGGATAGTAGAATGAATTGGACATTATTACATTGTGTGCGTATATGATTATGTGACCAGTGTAATTCCATATCACGCACAACCAGAAGAATGAGAAATCATACTCCATTCATGTATGATGTGTCAAAATGCATTCTACTGTCATGTGTAATGAGAATAAATAATTTAAAAATCCCTGTAATATAACAGTAATTCAGATATATCATACTAAAAATAATGAGATATAAAATAAATCATAAAAATGATCCTGGAAATTCAAGCTGTAGTGCCTGTATTTCCCCTATTTATTTAACCAAAACTAATTTATCCCATGAATCTCTCACACATTTGTTATCTAAAGTTTTCCTTATTTGTTACCCATAGCCCCACATTGTTCTAATACAGTGAGAGAGCCAATCAGTTCATTCTTTTGGTTAATAGCTTTACTATGATTCCACTATCTAGAAGAGGAAGTTAAGGTCCTTGTCATTGACAGAAAAGGTCCATCATTTCTGGCCCCTGGTTTCTTCCCCAACCATAGCATCTCATCCCTCCCCTTATGGCACAGTCACGTGAACCACATATCATCCTCACATTGCTTGGGCCACCTGGCCTATTTCTTTTGCCTTCATTTCCATTTCTGTCTCATCAGGTTAGCAAATCTTTCTCATAGTTTTAATCTTTTTCTTACATCTTCTTATAAAGTTTGTCTGATCTTCCTACAATACCTAGTGTGATAGTTAATTTTAGATGTAAAATTAACTTAATATATTAAGGGATATTCAGGTAGCTGGTGAAGCATGATGTGTCTATGAGGATAATTCTGAAAGAGACTGTCAAATGAATCTATAGACTGAGTAAAAGAGATCTGGCCTTGCCCAATGTGGGTGGGCACTATTCAATCAGCTGAGGGCCTGAGTGAGCCAAAAAAAAAAAGCAGAGGAAGGGCAAGTTCCTCTATTTCTGTCTTCTGGTGCTAGGATGTGTATCTTCTCTGCCCCTCGACATCAAAGCTCAAGGTTCCCCAGCCTTTCAACTCCAAAATTTGTACCAAATAAAGCCCCAGTTTCTCAGAAATTGGCTTCCCTGGCTCTCAAGGCTTCAGACTTGGACTGAGCCGTGTTACTGACTTCCACGGTTCACCAGTTTGCAGACAGAATATCATGGAACTTCTTAACCTTCTTAATTGCATAAGCTAATTTCCCTGATAAATCCCCTCTCATATATCTACTAACTACTGTATAAATATCCTTTTGCTCTGTCTCTGGAGATCCCTAATACAAGTAGGATCATCATATAATTTTGTCTGTACTAGGATACTTTGGAAAGTAAAAAAGGATGAGAATAAGGCTAAACTCTAATGGATGCTTGGGCAAAGTCATAAACTAGGACTTAGGTAAAATGAATTGTACCAACCCTTACCTATAAGTAGAGTTGATTATTCCTTTTTCTTTGAGTTTCTTCTCTCATTTGTGCCAAACGCTGTCCCAAATTTTGTGTTGCATTGAAACTACTTGTTTATACATCTCTCTTTTCTTAAAAAAAAAAATATATATATATATATATATATTTTTTTTTAGTTGTCGATGGACCTTTATTGTATTTATTTATATGTGGTGCTGAGAATCAAACCCAGTGCCTCACACATACTAGGCAAGCACTCCACCAATGAGCTACAACCCCAGCCCTATAGTCTCTCTTACCTAATATATTTGGAGTTAGATCCTTGGGGATTAGGCACTATCCTTTATTCACTATGTACATGACAATTAATCCAGCAAATCTGATCAGATCATGAATATATGATATGTGATTGAAGCTGTTTAAGTGGATTGTACAAGTAAAGGAACAAGAGGTAGTCAGTCAAAAGCATACATTTTTTACTAAAATTTGGATCCCCATTAAACCAGCCTGAAGTAAGAAGTTCCATGTGCTCACCATGGGACAATCTTTGGAACCAGACTTTGGAGACAGTGTGAGCAGCCAGGATCAGAAATGTGTAGACATGTTTGACAAACGAAATGAAGGGCTGGTAGTGCCCAGAAACCACAAATGAAATGGAAGCCAGATGCAAAGGAAATAAGAGGTGAAGAGTTCCCCATGTGAAAGTGAAGTTAAGGCAAAAAATAGGGTCAAAAATCAGAAGGAGTCAAAACAGCTGAAGTGTGGTGATAGTGGCAAAAAAAAAAATCCTGAGGTTTGTGCTGTTTTAATCTTGGTCAGGTTTGCAGGTAGAGCTTGTAATATAGGGTTAGTGATAAGAGAACACTTGACACAAGGAGACTTAGTTGCTTTGACTGATTAAACATACACACACACACACACACACACACACACACACACACACAGTTCATACTTTAATAATGTCTATCTATATATATGTAAACATGTGTGAAAATTTTAATATACGCATCTATGTGTCTATATGAAATTACATGTTATATGTATGTGAGTACTCAGCTTTGTGTTACTGACAAAATGCCTGATCTAAGCAACTTTAAAAAAGGAGAGGTTTACTTTGGCTCAGGTTTCAGAAGGGTCAGATCCCAACACACCCTTCAAGGACATTCCTCCAATGACCTAACTTCCTCCCACTAGGCCTCACCTCCTAAAAGTTCCATCACCTCCCAGGAGTGTCATCAGGGAAACCAGCCTCCAACACCTGAGCCTTTGAGGGACAATTAAGATTGAAACCATAACAATAAATAACACATACTTTTCATTTTATCCATTAATTTAATTTCTAAAGAATTTAGGTTTTTTAAAAAATATGCAGTATAAAATTAGATTATTCCCAGAAATTAAGCGATAAGCATCACTTTTTTTCCCTAATGAAATACAATTTGCTTGATAAGAGGCAGAATATTGCTTTGATAAATCAAAGTTATATTGCTCAAACTTTAACCCATTTTGTCTGTTTATATATATGTGGAACACATAAGAATTTAATATAGTATATGACAGTTAATATAATTATATCATTAGAGTAAGACTATAACTATGACATAGCAATGATAATATAATACTAATATAAAAATGATACATAAGGTCTAGATTGTGTCATCCAACTTCTTTAACTGTACCTGTGCCAATTTCGTTGAAATATTTGCAGAATTGAAAACTTAGAACTCAAAGGGTTAAGTATTCTCTCCTCTCAGAGACCTTCTCAAATCTCCACTTAAATTATCCTGGGGGATACAGAATACACCTCATAAAAAAAAATATGTGTTAGCCAGGTACAGTGGTGCACACCTGTAATCCCAGCGATTCAGGAGACTGAGGCAGGAAGATCATGAGTTCAAAGCCAGCCTCAGCAAAAGCAAAGAGCTAAAGCAACTCAGTGAGACCCTGTCTCTAAATAAAATACAAAATAGGGCTGGTGGTGTGGCTCAGGGGTTGAGTGCCCCTGAGTTCAATCCCTGGTACCTCCCCACCACACACAAAAAATAGCTTCTAGCATGGGACACATTTTATTTCAAATTAGATATATATTTTAACTCTATTTCCTATTAATCTGCAGAGAGGCAGAAAGTCTACAAAGAGCCTGGGTAATCATCAACTTGATAATATTTACTCTCTTAAATAAATTATTTCCATTGTGTCATTTCCATTTAAACCCCTTTTATTCTTTCAGTGATTCATTCCCAAGAATTAATAACTTTTCCCTTGGGTGTTCTGCCTCTTTGAAGCTTGGTCTGGCCATCTTTTCTTCCCCTACTGTTGTTTTCTTTGTCATCAGTGAAGCCACCATCTGCTTGCGAGCAAGGGTCCTCTAATGGGACTTGGAGTGCACACAGTGCTGCCTGAGGCAAAGTCTGAAGTTAGAATTTGGCGCACTACCATTTTTGCTTTCAGTGCTCCATGCCACCACCTCCCTTGCACGCCCCGAGATCCCTCGGGTTCCCTGTTTGTAGGCCTCCCTGGTCACACTGCCTTCCCAACGTCCATTCTCTTCTGTCAGAATCTGTTCCATCTCAGACCACTGTTGTCTGAAAATCAACACCGTGAACCTATTTGTGCTGCCCTGTGGCTAACTTATCCCCGGTATTGACAAAGCTTCCCACAGAGAAAAAGAATGGATATCCATGGAGCAATTTCTAGTCAGAAAATCATATACTCGGTAATTCAACAATTTTGTTGCCTCTCAAAACATGTCATATGACTTGTGCTAGAGTAATATCAATATTTGGTTTACATTTTCTTAAGAGTTGTTGCTTTGTGAAACGACCATACAAAATCCTTCTAATTCTTTGTTAATATAGCATACTTAAAAAGGAGTGATTTGGTTAAACACCTAACTCCAGAGAGGCAATCTGGGAATATCTGAAAAACATAGGTAGCAATCATGGAGAAAAGTCTCCACAGGGTTACAGAGGAGCACTTTCTTGACCTAGAAGACAAATTGCTTTCACCCTAATCCAGGTTGGTCTGGAATCCCACTTTGGCAATTGCAGCAGACACTTTGTCAATGACATCATATGGGAGGAGTTTCACAGAGGGCATTTTGCCGTGCACATTAGCAAAATGTATTTCCATACTTCCATGAATTTCTGGATTAGCAGATTGCACTAATGACAGCCATAGCAATAGAACATCAGTTAATGAAGAAAGTCTTATTGCACCAGAAGAAGCTCTATACTTTAAGAAATTGCAGCCACAAACACTGTGGACTTTCCGAAATTTATACAAGGAAATGATCAAGTCAACATGAATGAAAATGAAGTAGAAAAAAAAAGAAAAAGAAAAAGAATCAGCCTAGAAAGTAAGGGAAGGAAAGAATAAAAAGGAAAAGAAAGGAAATCAGTATTATAATAGGTCATAATTTCTTAGGAGAGAGCTGTGGTTACGAGCATGTAGGTATAA
The DNA here is from genome assembly GCF_048772815.1 of Callospermophilus lateralis. NCBI lineage: Eukaryota > Metazoa > Chordata > Mammalia > Rodentia > Sciuridae > Callospermophilus > Callospermophilus lateralis. The sequence goes on from NW_027510272.1 coordinate 4,168,959, forward strand.
CTTATGCTTGTGCTAACTCATATACTACAAAACTTGCTTCCAGGCATTTATTTCTAGAATTATTCTTTGTTTATTATTAATTATAAGAAAAAAAAAGTATTGTTCAAGCTAATTAAGGAGGATCCTGGATTAGAATTAAAATTCCACTGGATTCTATTGTAACATCTCTGATCAAAACAAATGAATGACTTCCAATGGCACTTAAATGAAACCCAGCTTGCTTCAATGAATAGTCTTCAAAGTCTACAGGATCTGACTCTGCCATCTTCCCATTCTCAAGTCGGTCTCTCTTTGACTTGATCTTATCTTCCTTATATGCTTGGAACACTCAAAATCTATTCTGGCTTTCTAACTTCACTGTGGAAGCTGAGAATCCTCTTTCCTCAGTTTTTCCATGGCTAGATCCTTCCATGGATTCATGTCTCAACTTAAACACAGTCTCCTCAGGTTGACCTTCCCAATTCTCCATATTTAAATTGACTTCATCTTTTTTTCCCACCACTCCTCCACTCTTTCCTCAGAATTCAATTTGTCATGTTTTCTTCTCTTTTCTGTTGTTTAACAGAGCACTGTCTATCTCTCTCACTATGTCGAAAGCTGTATAAGGGTGTGACTGTGTCTGTCTTGTTCACCATTTGATGTTCCACACTGAGCACGGTCTCAGGTTCACATAATTTACTTGTGTTCTCTAGCAAGGGCTCCACAGAAATATGCTAAAGGCAAACCTAAAGTGTCAATTCTTTTTGAAAGATATCATCCCAGGACAGCAAAACTGAGAGAGTAAGACAGTGAAGTGAGCAAGCTCCATCCTCAGGAATGGATTAATACTGGTAATGAGGAGTGGGCTGGATCTCAAAGATGGGAATTAATTCTCATAAGACAAGTTATAAAATGAGATAACCCCATGTGCTTGGTCTCTTCTGCAGCCATTTGCCTTTCTGATTCTGTGCCAGATTGTGATATAGTCAAAGGGGCCCCTGCCAGGATGCCAGTGCCATACTGTTCAGAACTTCCAGTCATCAGAATCATGAGCCAAATAAACTGCTTCCCTCATAAAATAACCACTCTCAAGTATTTTGTTACAGACTAAGACAGTCATTGATCAAAGTTCTCCAATAGGCAGCTGTCATCCCAACTCTCTTACCTCCACCTCTCCACTTCAGGGCAGTCAGGAGAAAAGAAGATTGCCTGCTCCATGTTGGAATGTTTCATTTAAGTTACAAAGTGATAAGAGAAAGGACCTTATAGGTCTGGTCAGGTCAAGTTTAGGCTCCAAAACTAAATGGCTTCTATTAAATGAGAATGAAGATGAAATTGACAGAGCTGAGCACTCAATGGAGGAGAGAGACAGTGTGTTCCTGAGACATGAGAACCTTTAGCTGCAGTCATGACTACCCAGCGACAGACAGGGGACTAGGAGATGGGTGAGATTAAGGAAATTGGAAGAGATGCTTCAATCAGGTTTATTTAGGTGCTCAACCAGTGTTTATTGTATGGATAAGGAAAGAATGGATAAATTTAAAGCTGGTTGTATGTTAATTATGGTAAATGGATCCACTTAAGAGTTTGTTTGGAAAGGAATCCCTCCGAAATGTTACTTTTGAACATGCTATTTATTTATTAACTCCAGACTTTCAATAGAAAAGTTTATCCAATGTCTTTCAATAAGGCATAGTCTATTAAATGTCTACCAGTTAAGCCCTTTATTTCCAGCCCCATGTGCCAACACGTCCACACTCCTCTCTGGTATAGTTCTACCCACTTTCCATCAGTCACAATTCATTCACTTTGGACTGCTCCATCATTCAACTAGCATCTATGTACTGGAGTCTGCTGTGGGCGGACAGCATGGAAGGAACTTGGGAACTGAATTCTAACCTTACCTCAGCTCCAGTTTCATGGAGGGAGGTCCTGGGGCAGGCTTAGCCACAGGGCATTCTAGCAGTGGACCATTGGCAAAGGGAAGGAATTCGGGAGCGAGTGATTTTATGATATTATGAATCCAAATAATACTAAAAGATACAGCCTGCAGCTCTCATCATAAGCTTCAAATGTCACAACAATTGAATTGTCATTTATATCCAAATTAGGTTGATATTGTAGGTGGAGAACTACATAATTGAAGCTCAAGTCAGAACAGTTTTGTAGTTGCACATATTTAGTCATTTGGTTGGGTTTAGAAAAAAATTTAAACCTGAAGCATGAAATATATAAAACGGATGCCAGCTGTCAGATAGAAGGGGGTGGCAGAGAGAAGAATGGAACTAACATTGACTATCCAGTATGTGCTAGGCAATGGATGGACAATTACTCAAATTAAATTTATCTTCATTAAAACTTTAAATGGAGATACTATCATTTCTGTTTAAGAAGTGGAGGCTCTATACCCCCATTAATTAAAGACAGTCAGGTTTGTCTGACTCACAATATAATGGTTTCCCACCCACATCAAGCTAACTTATACAGAGAGAAGTCTTGAGGATGTAGATTTTAGATTTCTCCCCCTGCAGGCTTGAGACCAGGGCAAGACTCCAACCCCAACAGGTTTGAGAGACTGGACTCACTATATTACCTTTGCTGCATGTCACTGGAGAAATCATTCTACTGTCAGTTCTTCAACTTCCTATATAAATGGCACCTCTTCGGGGGTGTATAGGAGTTATAACTTTTTCTCATTTACTATAGGGCTAAAAAAAAAGAAGAAGAAAAAACAAGCAAATAAAATGGAAACCTTATAAGTTCCATACATTCAGGAAAGATCTTCTTGTAGGAAAGAAAAGTACTCATGAAATTACTAGCACTTATTAGCAGGTAGAATGCAGGGATTCTCAGTGTGTGTGTGCGCGCTATAGGCAGGATGGAAGTTTCCAGAGTAGTCAGCATTTTCAAATTCTTAGGCGAAATCAAGAATCAGCTTCCATGTAGAAAGGAATGTGGAGAAAGTATGTGTAAGAGAAGGGAAAGACTAGGTCTTAGTAGCTTTTTTTTCCTAAGGATCAGCTCAATGACTTCCATAGTGTTGTTAGCATAGACCACACATCTGGTCTAATAATTCTCTGCACACCCACATACACAGGCATGCACACACACACAAAAGCAAACTATGATTTCCTCTGCAAACCTCTAAAGTCACTTTTCTCTTAATTTTCAGTCCCATGTTGGAATTTAAAAATATATATATATATATTACCTTCTCTTCTCCATATCACAATTTATTCCACTACTTAATAAAATATGGCTGGTTTACGTGTTTTCTATCCCCTAAGATGTTTGATGGGGAGGAAGGGGAAAAGAATACTAAAAACATAAAATTTAAAACATTTGGATTTTCTTTGAAGTCAGGGAATTGTGTATTTAGGATTCTATTTTCTTATCTGTTTATCTGATATAAAAGAAATCAAAACCAAAACCTATGTCCAAGAGAAGGCATTCATGTGTAGAGACAAATAGCTTAGTTCGAAATGGCATACTAGATAATGACGTTCATGGTTGAGCAGACTATACTTAAAATTATATACAGAGTTCCTGCATAAGTTACTTTTTCATTCAATCAGAACATTTCTATGCATTTTCGTTTTTGGAATCTGAACACTTTCATGCTTGGTCTTATCCCAAAAATAAAGATTGAAGAAGTTGAACATAATGTCCTCAGTTGCTTTCTAGCTAAGCATGGATAATGAAAAATATCACATTTCTACCTTTACATCAACTAAAGATAACTCTTTGTGTACAGATAACTCAAACCCAGGTGAAATATAAAGCTGAAATGTTCTATGTGTCTAATCCCTAGGAAAGTTGATCCTTGGGATAATTTTAACTCTTCTCCTTAAACATAACAAAATTAAGAGTGTAGCCCCCAAATCTCAGGCCTCATCAGCCTATGTATGCAAATGTTTTAAATTAACAAGTAAGCCTGATTTACAAGAAGAAAGAGCTCAGTGTTTAGATATAACAAGTATTAAAATTGCACAATATTTTCTTCAAAAATGTTTTTTGGGGAAAATGGAATATATAAACTCTAAGCCCCATATGTCCTTCCTCACAGTTTCCTCTCAGAGGTAAGCTTCTCAGAGGTAAATACCATCCCATTTGTATTCCTCCCTGTCCATGTTTTTTTTTAAAAAAAATGTCACCATATACATGTATAAGCATCCAAAAAATATATTCCAATGTTTCATGTATTTTAGAATATATATATAAGTGGCAGCATATTGTACTTATCCTTTTGCAATCTGCTTTTTTCACTCAACATTTTGTTTTTGAGAATCATCCATGTTGATGTAGAGAGAAAGTTAAACATTATTTCAGACAGTGAAAACATCCCAGCTCACTGAGGAAATATTGAAAAGTCCACATGACATTTTGTGGGTGTCTCAGAAGTGTGAGGAGAACACTCCCAGATTGCCCAGGTCTTCTATCTTCCGCCACAGCTGTGGAGCTGTTTGGCAGGTTCCTGGGCTACTTGTTCCTCAGCTGCCAATACAAGATTCTGCTGGTAAAACTGGGACTTGTAAATCTGCTTATCCTCCTGGCTCCCACTACCAGGACCAGCCAAGTAACATACTGTCCTCACCCATTGCCCCTGAGACAGGTCCTCAGCTACATCTCCTGACATTAATGTCCCCTAGGCCCCCACCAAATCAGAACTGTGTTTGAAATCCAGAAAATATTCCTACACTTTTGTTTCCCTAACTGCCAAGAGGACTGCACTTGGGTATTTCTTTTAGATGTTTCACAATTTGCACAAACTCTTTAGATTCCCCATGGAGTCTCCGTCATTCCCACCCACTACCTGGCAGGCATGTCAATTTCTCACTGAGAGAGACTAGGTTCCAAGTCCAAGTTCCAACTATCTGCACGGTTCCTTGTTCTTCCTCGGCCGGCCCTCCAGCTGGATTTCTTACTGAGCCTTCTTTCTCTCAAGGACCCACTCTTTCTCCTGAATGTTTTGCATCTTCATAATCTCATTCTTGCTGAAGATGATGTTTCATATTCAGATTCTCCTGGAATTATAAAGAGGTTACCATCCTGATAAAACCATTGTATGCTGGAAATATCCTAAGCCCACAGTGCAGTTAATATACCTAACCTACCAAAAGTTGTCACTTACATGGCCACACAGTACAATGTAAGGTATTGGGTGTTTCGTTTCCCCTTGTGATTGTATGACTGACTGTCAGCTGCCACTGGCTGCCACTGCCCAGCAGCGAGAGGAGTATTGCTAGTTGGGGGAGAAAATCAAGATCTGAAATTCAAAGTATAGTTTCTACTGAATGGCTATCACTTTTGCACCATTTTGAAGTTAAAAAAGAAGTAAGCTGAACCTTTGTTACATTGGGGCCATCTATATTTTATCTCCTTTGATTCTCATCCTTGATTTCCATGTCAATGTGTAGATGCAGGTGGATGCTTGGAGAGGTGAGGGAAAGTGCCACCCAAATGCATTCACCAAAAAAACCTAAATGTCAGCTCTGGCTCTGCTAGGACTACAGATACATCAGAACACACTTGAGATGAGAGGGCTTTTTTGTCTGGAATACGTAAGCAAAGGAAAGAATTACAAAAATGTGACCTATGATGACCTCATCCTTGATTGCCCATCGCTCTTCATAGAAGTGGCATATGAGATCTGGATGGCAAACAGAAACGTTGTGTCGTTGTTTGCATTTGGAATGGCCCTCAAACACACATGTTGAAGGCTTTGTCAATGCAGCAGTGTTCAGAGGTGACACCTTTGGAAAGATGATTGGATCATGAGGATGTTACCCTTATCAGTGGATTTATGTACTAATGGGTTCATAATCTGATAGCATTATTAGAGGAGGCAGAAAGGATTTGTCTTGTCCCCAGCCTGCCTCTACCCTCTCTTCTTCCCAGCTGCCATGAGGCAAACAACTGTACTCCACCATGATGTTCTGCCTCAACGCAGACCTAAAAGCAATGGAGCCAGTTGATTATGAACTGCAATCATCAGCCAAAATAAAACTTTCCTCCTTTATGGTGCCTTTCTCAGGTATTTTGTTATAGTGACAGAAAGCTGAATAACACACCTTGAGAGCAAATCAATCTCTTCATGGCGAGAGTTCTTCCACAGAGAGCAGATTAAATTTATCCAAGCTCCATGTCATTCCTTTCACAGATTTTTATTCTTTAATTGAATATAGATTGTTGTCACACAAGCACTTTTTCAGAGTTCATATTCAAGAGATGCTTTTATATTTATTACCCATATTTATTCTCTTTGCATTAATACTATGAACATTTATAGAATGTTTATTATGTGTCAAGCTCTATACTGGACACTGATTACAATATGAATCTTGGTCTATCTCAGATTGTGATTCTCTAATAATATATTACTCTTTTGGTTGCTAGGGCTTTCTGAAGATAGAGAATTACATTTTATTCATCTATGTACAAATATTTTATTCAAGTTATGAGTCTATCATTTGCTGTGTTGGCTTTGGTGAATTTATGTCATAAAATCCTTGGTCAGTGATATTTACAGTTAAAATTTCAAGAAAGATAGCTTAGAAGTAAAGTACTTGCCTAAGTATCAGCAAATACAACAAACAAACAAACAACAACCACCAAAAAAATTTAGAGGATTTAATTTAATGTACGTAGAAAAAAACTAATAAATATCAGTTTCTTTTCCAGGTTCAGTGTACCAAATTTGCAACTTTTAAGCAGAGTAGAGGGATAACAAATGCATTTTGAATGAAATTATACAATACAATAAAAGCAACCTGGTAATAACCACATGGAAAAACATACAAAGCTGAAGCAATGCTTTTGAAAGCTTCATGTCAGCTCCCTGTTAATTTCCTCATTATTGCAACTATGCCCACTTATTTCTGAAAGACAGAGGATGCACTGAAACCCTCAACCTTTGCATCTGCTAATCTGTACATGGTAAGTACTTAGCACAGAATTGACTCAATATCTGCATGGGGGCAGTGCAAGCCAGCATGGGGCTGTGGCTGACTTTAATTTGGAATCCTAAGTGAGCCCCCTCAGCAGGATGCCTGAGCTCACATCACCTGCCCCTGTCAATCATGTTGCCTTTCCTCCAAATCTCTTTCAGAGGAGACCCCCCAAGGAACCATGGGAAATCATGCCATCCTCAGAGGCTGGAGAAGTTCAGTCTAATCTGAAACCCAAATTGGCCTAAGAGCTTCTATTTTTAAGATAATTTTGAGGGTTTTTGATACTTTTGTCTCTAAAGATGCATTTTACAATAGGATGGCTGTATATACACAATTAGCTTACCATAAAATTCTGTTTCTGTTTAACAGAGTAGGTTTAATTTGTCCCACAGCCCAGGAGAGTGCAGGAAAGGAAGAGGCTCAAAGCAACAAAGACAACAGAGCATTTTGACAATGTGCCGAGCTGGCATTTCTTTGTTTGAGCTCAGGCTGTGACAATCATCTGTCCAGCCCATTCGTTCACGACCTTTTAACACCCTTCTGAGTGTCATGACATATCACAACACACATATCAATAACTATCACGGTAATGAACAATTAGGGGAACAGAGAACATGGCCAGGTAGCACAAGTGACAGTGGTACAGATTGCCCATTTTTTGTTCTTTTTTATTTCCCCACATACCTCCTTATTTCCCTTAAAATCAAAAAGCCACCATTTATTACATATTATAATTTATTAGGAACATTTTTTAAATTTCTTCTTTCTCCTCCTCCTCCTCTTTTTTTTTTTTTTTTTTTTTTACTGCAGGTTGAAGCCAGAGATGTTCTACCACTGAGCTAAATCCCCAGCCATTTTTACTTCTTTTTTCTTTTGAAAACAGGGCCTTGCCAAGTTGCTGAGGTTGACCAGGAAGTTGAGATTCCCCTATTCAGCCTCCCAAATCACTGGGATTACAGGTATAAGCCACCATGCCTGGGGGGGAACTTTGCACATGCTTAAGGTACATATGGCAATCTTCTGAATTAGGCATCATTGCCCGTTTTAGAACTGTGGTAATGAGGCTTAGAGAGGCAAGTAATTTGGCCAATTTATAGCCAGTTAGTGGTGTAAGATCTCCCATTCCAATCTACCTGAACCTAGGACCTATATTCTAGAGGTAGCTCCCCACTCTGGTTTTTATCTTTAAAATTTCAAAAGTTAAAAAATGAATGGCCTTTCTCATCCATCTCAAGGAATATGGCCGTGTATTTTTTAACTCTGGAAATTTTTAATGTGAGATCATAAAGGAAAATGTAACCAACTGAAGTTTCCTGACACCTTGTTGCTATCATTCCATCTTCAATAAAATGAGTCATATTTAAAGAAGTTGAATATAAAATTGATAGAATATTGTCTTGATCTTCAGCATGGAGTGGAACACACTGAGCGCAGGAATCACTTTTTAAAACCACCTTCCATTGCGCTGATTGGTAAAATATGAACAGGTCTCTCCAGTCTTCCATTTGCCCAGCGTGCGCCAAAAGTTCCCTCATGAGAGACAGTATTCCTGGCAGATATATGATCCATTGTCTTAACCCCAGACTAATCTAGCTCATTGGAAATTTGAATAATGTTTAAAATTATTTTCCTAAATTTAATTCGATGACCTCAGTTTGATTAGTGAACCCTGTCAACAGGGCCACCAGGTATGGCAGCAGAATACAATTGCTGAGTGTGTCTTCACAGATGGTGATGTAAACAGCATCCCCTGCAACTGTTCAACAGGTGGCCTTATCTACAGAACAATTCTGAGATAGTCAGCCTAGAATTTACTAGAAAGATGTTATGAACCTGTCTTTCTTTCACTCTGTACCTATACTAAGGGAATCCACAATAGAAAACCCTCCAAAGCTTCAATGAGTACCAAATTAATTGATGTACCTCTGATTGACAATGAAACATTTTGCATTTTTGTATAGTTTTCTGGAATAATTTCAAAATTTCATGGCCTACATTATTACATCATTATTTGGTTCCATTATTCCTTTAGCCTATTGACTTCATCTTCATCTTTTAAAAAGTTATAAGATCATAAGAATTTTTACAATTTTCAAATTCTTTTGGAATAATATTTAAAAAATTATAAAAAGAAGGTGCTCAATAATTTTTAATATAAATCAGTATGTATAGTTGTTATCATATATGAAAGCAATATGAATAGTGTTGATTATTATGGAGAAATTAGATAATACAGATTATCTAAAGAACATCAAAAGAAAAAATAAATTTAGACTGAGTGCTATTCTTCTTCAAAAAGAAGAAAACAGAAGATACCCATAATCCCAAATTTAGGGATTTACTGTTTTGTAGCATGTCTATTCAACATGTCAATGTATAAAATGTATTTTCTATGTTCTTTTGATATGTATATAGGATTGTGTTTGTTGTTTTTTGAAGTGCACATTGTATTTAATTGCATTTGTACCCCAAAATATAATTAATCATCCATTAATTTGAGCTTTTATAACACTTTACCATATCCACTTTCATACAGTATTACATTGAACATCCTTGTAGTTGAAGCTTAAAAAACATTTTCAATTGCTTCCTTATACAAGCACATATACACTTCAAAACTATTAAGAAAACTGTAGTTCCAACTAACAAGAAGGCCAACTCAACCAAGTAAGTGTCTCTCCTCCATCAGTATCTCTAATGGTACTCCCAACTGGTGTTTCTCATATTGAAGAAAAAAACATATATAGGTGAACTCAAAGCTTCTAAGATGTTTTTTAGTCATACAGTGTCTTACATATTTACAAACATTAAATCAGGACTGAATCTGTAATCTCTAGCTATCAGTGAGTTCCAGCTGTAGTCTTTGAAAGGTGGTAAACATTTAGTCACAATTTTTAGAGTAAATAGTTGCTCTGTTGACCTTGGAGAGGTGCACAAAGTATAAATGTATCTCAGACTATACTTCTCACACAGTCTAATAAATTGCCTTTGTAGCATTTAAAAATATATATTATTAACCAACAGTTTTTAATTGACTTCCTCCTGGAGCTTTGCTACTGTTGAGATTATGTGGACCTTGGGTGACCAAGTCCTCAGAGGAGCTGAGTGCTATGTTTCCAAGAAGCCCACCCAAAGCTGCTACTCCTTCCTCCACTAAGGAGTCCAAATCAAAGTCACAAAGCAAAGTACACCTCTGATTTTGAAGAGACTATTGGAATAGTTAAAGAACAACAAAAAGTAATTTGGAGCATTTTTGTATTCAAGTTACAGAAAGCACCCAGGGGAAACTTCTGAGAGTGATTATTGTGCATGGTAAGGGTTTTGTCGGTGCTGGTTGGTTTGTGGGGTGGTAATTTGGACTTAATCTGTTTCTCATGGGCAAATATGAAGCCTCAAGTTTACATCTGTTGTACTACAGTTCAGGGACAAATCAGTTAAATTTTTTTTTGAAAGAAAAAAATAGGTCCAGCCCTTCGTTTGCCTCTCCCACCTCTCCACTCTTCCTCACCTCTTCCCCTCAAACCTGGTGGAGGGAGCACCCACTCAGCCTCCCCGCGGTGACAGGGGAGCTTCTTCCCTAAAGGGATCTATCTTGTATATTGTGTCCATATGCCTCTAGGAAACCTCTTCTTGAAGTCAAGTGATAAAGTTGCACTTCTGTTTCCAATGGCACACATCCAGCCGCAGGGAGACTGGCAGCTTTGTGAGCGCTTTTCGACCCGGTCGCCAAGCACGGTAGTGCAGCTGGAACGCGTTTTCTCACTGTTGTGCCCCAAGACTGCGGTTAGTTTCAGATTCCTGTGAATGTGACTAAAAAATGTTTGCGTTTTAGCCACAATCACTAACAAATTACGCTCAGATATTCAACGCACAGACCAAAAGAGAGCCTGACCCTATTATCAAAACTCAAGGCCAGATGGTGAGGAGTCCCAGCCTAATGAGGGCCTCTCAGTCATTTCCGACAAATTTCTTGTCAATCATGCCACATCGCATATGGGGTCTCCTTTCAAAGGAATCGGAATTGGGGGATTCAGAGGGCTTCCAGAGCAAGCCATGCGGTCCTCCTAAAAATCAATTACTCATTCTTAGAGAACTTTTAAGAACGTTTCTTCCTTCTCTCCTTGTTCTGCCCTCCCTTCCACCAAGAAAAAAGATTGTAACCCACGTAGGCTAGACAACTTTATCAGACTCAAATCTCAGCCCCGAGCAGCCAGAAAGTCTGAACTACATTCTTGGCTCACTACTCAGGGGGGGAAAAATGAACTCAGAGGAGAGGGAGAATATCAAAAAGTTTTCTCAAATGATTTTCTGAATTCAAAAGAAATTTACTAAAACCTATTTGCAGGCCTGCTATACATACTTCAGCTACAGTTGTTAGAAAGAAAGCCTCCTTGTGGACTGGAACTTAACAAGCCACATAAAGCATCCTGTGTATCTGCATCTTCCTAGGTGAGATGAAGAACTTGGCCTGCTGCCCCAAAGTTGACCTCCTAGGCTGTCTTGGAGGTTTGCTCCCAACGTATTTATTTCTTTATACTCAATGAGGCAAAGCCTGTCCCTCTTTCTCTCTGCCTTTTCTCTCCAGCGTCCATGCACGCTTGCTTTTCTGACTATGAAGTGTCACCCCTGATGTTCTCTCCCTCTCTCTCTCTCTCTCTCTCTCTCTCTCTCTCTCTCTCTCTCTCTCTCGCATGCTCTGTCGTGGAATCCCTGCCCTAGAGAGGCAGCCACAGCTGTGTATCCTGTGAAAGGATGGAGCTGCTTGCTGTGTGCAAAGCAGAAGAAACCCAGTGTAAATCGCAGTCCTAATTGCCCACGTGGGAGATTTACAAAGAAGGGAGTGAGTGGAATGAAGGAGCAGGGTGAGTTGTGAGCAGAAGGCTGAGACCAGAGCACAGAGGAAAGCCAGTCACCACGTCAGGAACGGTGCTGTTTCTCTGACTGCCACTGAGGACTCAAAGATGGGTTTTAGGGTAGAGCAAACATCTGATGGTGTGAGGACGGAGCTGCATTTTTTTGTGTGAGTCTGAATAAAGAGAAGGATAAACAGAACCTTTCACCGATAGGCATATTTTAGAGTTCAAGTGTGACATGACGGGTCCAAAATAGATTCCACATGATTGGAGCAGATCCAGAATCCCAGTCCCTGAATAGCAATCAGTGTCGGAGGCTAAGAGCCGGCATCCACTATCGTCACATAAAACATGGAAGAAATGGCAAATCCTACACAGCTGTTAGTAAGTAAGGACAATCCATTCAGGGAGTTTTATGCCATGGGCACATTTTCTTAAATTACTCAGCTTAGTTTAAATTGAGGGTCTCTTTGACTTTTTACATGTATCTTAATGAATACCCAGAACTTTACAACAGCTTCCTCTTCGTGAATTTTCCTTTCAAAGGAAAAAGTTATGCTCTTTGCAATACTCAATCCAGGCAGAACTAATGAGCCAAGGGCTTCATGCTAGCTTATTTTCATGGAAAGTGCCTCATAATTTGAAACCACACAGGGTCCTAAGTATCTCAAAGATACAAACTGAAAGCCCAACCCAAGCCCAGGGTCATCCAACCTGATCATGCAGGATGTTGATAGGGGTAGGCTTCTCTTTGAGGACCAGGTTAGGCTGTTTTACTGGGGTATGACTGACAGTCTTTGACAATCACCCATAGTAGGAAAAATGAAGAGAAATTAAAGGAGACGGGGAGTGAAAAAGAAGGGAAAGGGAAAAATGGAAGGCTAAACAGAGTGCATGGGGCTTAGATGTTCCCTCTTCTATTTTTATAGCTGTCTTTTCTTTTAAAGGTAACAAGAAAGGCTTCAGTATCAGGTCCCCTCTATTTGCTAATACTTACCACATTTAACATATCTTTAAAAATGTTATTCTCAAGAAAGTTGAGATCATCTTTAGCCCGAAAATGAATCTAAAGGGCTCCTTTTGCTAAATTCATCTTTGTGAAACAATGTCAATCCATGGAAATACCCTCTTCTGCCATTTTTTAAAGCCACATTATTGTATAAGTAAGAAAAATAATGATCAAAGGAGAATAAAACTGTATGGAGAAACAGTGGTGAAGTGGGTGCTGTAACTGCATATATATGGACCAGGAAGTCAGCATCCAAGCCAAATGACAGGAGGCAAGGGAGTTTCCCCTCTGTGTCTATATTCCCTTCATTATTTAGACATCTCCATATGTATCTGAAATTCCATGACTCTGACTTTGGCACATCTTGGACTGTTTGTGTTTCCAGATATTTCTCTTTGGTTATATTAACAGGAATTGTCCTTCAGTAGCTGAGCAAGAGATCAAAGCACAGGTCGGCAGTTGAGAATTCCTACAGGTTGTTATTTCAATAAAGTAAAAGATATATGGAAAAAATGACAAATCTCCCTCTTTCCTCATATTGTGGTGTGACTAATGCAGATCCTAACCACACAAAGAACTAGCGCTTTCAGAAGCATTTCTGGTCACTTTAGAGCTTTGCTTTTCCATTATTTGGAGTGCATGCAAGTACGTGTGATATATTTGTTTACATATAGGCCTGTGATGGCCTGTTAGAGTTTAATTACTAAGGTTACAAACAAATAAAGCTTTAGCTAGTGTATTGCAAAGCATAAATTCATGGTTTTCACTAATGGCATGAAATTACATAATTGTAAAGCTTAGAACTCGGAGAAACCTTTAAAGATCATCTGGTCTTGTCCCATGTCTTCAGAGAAGTCAGGTTTTATTATTTATATTTGGTAGATAAAGCACCTGAACTTCAAAAGCCAAACTGTCTTGCTTAATTTCACCCAGCTAGTTCAGGGGATTTGACCTCTTGTCTTTTTCCCATACAATTTTCTCATACAATTCTTTGGATGGAATGAAAAATCCAACCAGCCTTAAATCCATAGAGACAGAAAACGGATTAGCAATATCCAGGGGCAGAAGGAGAAGGCAATGGGGACCGACTGCTTACAGGGCACGTGGTTTCCTTTTGGGTGATGAAAATATTCCCGGAACTAGAGACTGGTGATTGTGAACATGTTAAATGCTGCTGGAGTGTTCACTTTAAATGGCTAACATGGTGAGTTTTATGTTATGTGAATTTTATCTTTAATAAGGTATAGCTATTAACTGTTCACCGTGCTGCCTCCCCAACTTCTGTCAAGGTCTTCCAGTTCAGTGACTGTGCCCTACATCTCTTTGGTCCTCTAAGACCTAGCACCATGCTTAATAATTCTACTGAATCCTCCTTAACAATTAAGTTAGCCTTAACAATAAGAAAAATCCCAAATAACCACTCTTTTTATCAATGAGTTTATAATATTACAATAATTTTTGTCTAGCCTTCCTTACTCCATTATTGAGTCAGATAAGATGATCTGAGACTTGTAGAGAGCTAATTAGTTAATCTCCTAAATGGGGAGCTAGTTAGTTAACCTCCTCCTTAATTCCTGTTAATATAACCAATATTTCAATCAGAGGTATGTCCCAGTAGTGCCTAACACAATGCCCTACCCATAGTACATACTTATTAATATTTGTCAGATGGAATGAGTTACGAATCTCCTAAGTTTTCCAGGTGCTGAGAAGAAATGTTCCCTCCCCAATACAGAATGCCCAACCTGTCTATAGGTCAGTAAACCATCAAGATTGAAGATCCTATTTTTGTTTGGTCATTAAGACCACTACTCATAAGGTAAACTACAGACGCTGTACCAGCCCCATGATAGTAATTCTTATTCCTCAGCCACAAAATGGTGTACCCAAACCTCCATGCTATAAATTAATAGTCTCTAACACAATAGGCAAGAAATTTGAATGTTGTTTTGTTACAAACCAATTCCCCATATCAGTATTAATCCTCTCATAAAAATTCTATCTTTAAATAGAAAATCATTCATTGAGAAGAAAAAAATTCTAATTTATGAAAAAATATGTAAGTGGAATAATGCAATATTTGTCTTTCTGTGACTGTTTTATTTTACTTAGCAGTAACATCTTCAAATTTATCCATGTTGTTGAACATGGCAAGATTCCTCTTTATTAAGGCTGAATAATATTACACACACACATCTCACATCAAATTTTATTCATCTAGCTATTCTTCAATGAACATTTAAGTTATTTCCACATTTCGGGTATGATGAATACCACAGTGAAAACAAAGAATAAATCTCCTCCCAACTTTGACATCCAAAAATTTCACAGATAGAATAATAAAGAAAACTTACATCAGATGTAATGAAGTTTGCTATGTTCATTTTTTTCTCAATGTTTTCTTCAATTTTTCAAATTTTTAGGGTTCATGATTATATTTAATTCAAATTGTTTAAAAATGAATATTAATGCACCATTTGCCTTTGGAAGGAAATAAGATCTAAAACTAAGACTGCTTCAAAATAAATAGTAAGTAGAAATTTCTCTCTCTCTGTCACACATACACACTCCAGTCATAGAAGATGCTATTAATTCATTCCTTTTACTTGAACTAGGTATTATTAGTACAGTGGTAAATATTTAATAACTGACACTCCAGAGAGATAATTGCAAATGTAAATTTATTCCAAGTATTACTGATATAAAGACTGCATATCACCCAATTTACATACAATGGTAATTTATACAATATACCTTATTGTAACTTCCACAGAGAAAATTGATTCTCAAAGAATATTATAATGCTATGCAATTTGTGTAACTCTTGTATCTATAGCCACTCTATGACTATAATTGACAAATAAGTATAGAGCCAATGTAAATGCTGGTTACTATTTTAATTTATGTTTATATTAATGAATGGGAAAAATGCAAAACAATGAAGAGACATGTCAAAACTTTCTGTAATTTCAATGACAAATTATTTTTGCTAAACGGAATAACCAGTTTTTGAATAATAGAAGATTTTTTTCAGTTATTCTTAACTATTTCCAATGTACACTATATGTGTAGCATAGTATTTTCTTTTTTTTTTAAAGAGAGAGTGAGAGAGAGAGAGAGAGAGAGAGAGAGAAAGAGAGAACTTTTTAATATTTATTTTTTAGTTATCGGCAGACACAACATCTTTGTTTGTACGTGGTGCTGAGAATCGAACCCGGGCCGCACTCATGCCAGGCGAGCGCACTACCACTTGAGCCACATCCCCAGCCCCCATAGTATTTTCATCTTATAGATACAATAGGTGTAAATCTATTACTAAGAATGTAAATAATAATAAAATAGAGAAAATTAGGAAATAGTAACTTTTGGTTATTTATTGCTTTATTTTTGGTATGATTTCTTAAATTACAAGTTTATGCAACTTAATTTTGACAGTGCAAAACTGGCAAAGTTTAATTAGGGTCTCAATTCAAGACATTAAAAAAAGCCAAAAAATAATAAAAAGAACAAAGTACTTTTCAAAAAGTAAAACAAATTATAAAGTAGAAAATAAGTATAGGTCAATAAATCACAGATAAGATTTTTTTAAAAATATAGTGAAATAAAAAATCTTCAAAGAGCAAATATAATAAAAAAGAAAGAAAATAAATTCACAAAATTAGAAAAGAGAAAAGGAAAATAAGAGCAGATTCAGAGGAATCTAAAAATATTGAAAATCAAGATAAAATGATAACCTATATGGGAAAGTACCATTTACTCAAATTAAATCCCAATACTTACAGGGGAAACAGAAAAACTGCCTAGAAAAAAAAATCAAGATTGCAAAAAAAATTTCCTCTAAAATGTTTCCAAACCAGATGTGTCTTCCAATGAGACTTCTCACATTTTCAAGAAACAGGTACTTTCCATACAGAATAAACTCCACTTCAGCTCATAGAAACAGATGGGAAGTTTTAAAATTAATTTTGGAAAGCTAGTATAATCTTGAAAATAAACCTTATAAGAAGGAACACTAAAATATAGCAAGAGCATTATGAATATTCTTTTTGATTATTAATATTGAAGAAAAAACCTAAATAAATATAAAATGAATGCAATAATAAAGTAACATAATCCACTGAAAACACTAGCAATGCCAGGAATGAAGCAATAGTTTTTTTAATGGGGAAATGTACTAATAGAAACATCACATAAATAGGTCAAAATTAAAAAAAAATAAACTATCAATTCTGAATATAAGCAGTGTTGCTAATGATAAAATTAATTAATAACAGTAACAATAAAAAATTTCCAGCAAATTTGAGTTGTAAAACTTGGACTATTCATCTCAAACAAAGGTGGGTTCTGCTATCACTTAAGGTAATATTGTTATGGGACTCAAAGTTTGGTTCCCTGACCAACTGTATCTGCATCACCTGGGGACTTATTAGGAATGCAAACCCTCAGATCTCACTCCAGTCCTACTAATTCAGAAATGTTGAAGGTGGGGCTCTTCAATCTGTGTTTTGAAAATCCCTTCAGATAGTAACATGCTAGAACTTGCATACATGGCTACTGAGAGAAGCAACTTGTTAAAATTTCAAGAATATCGTAACCTATCATGGCATTTTAAAATATAGCCATTGTTAAAAATTAAAAGTGTAGACTTACAATTAAAGTATATTAAAATCAAAGATAAATACTTAAAGTGTCTTACCTCCTAATTATTTTGCTACACATTATTACTCTTGCTTTTGAGACTATTTGCAGATAATGTATCAATATGGTAGAGATACCATATAATGCTGTGCTATGCACATATTTCCAATTCTGCCTCCTGAGAATTTACACTGTTAGCTGAAATCACCCATCATATGAGTATTTGCAGCACTGAAGTTGGCAATTGCCCCCCAAAAAGGGTGGTGGGGGGACAGGGTGGTGATTTATTGTTATGTTGACTGGCTAGATCAGGGGCTGGCAAAAAATTTTCTATAAAGGGAAAATAATAAACATTTTAAACTGTAGCTCATGTCTTTATGCCATAGCTGCCAATGGAATGTGAAAGCCATCAAAGGCAAATATAAGCAGATAGGTAATGACTGAACTTTCTTTACAAAGACAGGCATTGGGCCACATGTTGCCCATTGGTCATAATTTGATGATCCCTGACCTAGACTTTAATTTAAAGTGATGAAGAAAATGTTAATAATGCAAATAAAACTTGAATGTGTTGTAAAGGTAGTCATTACATAATTTAAAAAATTTAAAGATTGAGCTATTCCTCCAGAATTAGAAAACTCATTCAGCAAGGAACACCCTTACATTAATGACAACAACCTGAAATTTTAACACGTATCTTCATTACTCCACTTTTATCTTTGACTTCAATGCACATAAAAAAAATGTTAAACAAAATTTACATCAAAATATTTATTTATCAATTCAATCATAGAGGTATTAATGATATTTTTTTTGTAGAAATCAACAAAAGCATTCTGTAAGAATCCAGATTCTTGAGGAATTTCCAAGGAGGAATTTTAAGAATCACTGCTTTAGACAACATAGTAAATTTTAAAAGAGAATTGAGTGATAATGCCATTGGTAAGAGTAAAACACTCACTATTTATAGATGCCTATATTGTCTGCATAGAAAATATAAGAGGGGTTGGGTGTGGTGGCTCACACCTATAATCCTATTGACTCAGGAGGTTGAGGCAGGAGGATTGTGAGTTCAAAGCCCACTTCAGCAAAAGCAAGGCCACTAAACAATTCAGTGAGACCCTGTCTCTAGATAGAAATACAAAAAAAAAAATAGGGCTGGGGATGTGGCTCAGTGGTCTAGTGCCCCGAGTTCAATCGCCAATACCAGAAAAAAGAAAAAAAAAAAGAAGAAGAAAATTTAAGAGGGCCAACTAAAAACTATAAGAACTAGTAAGAAAGTTTCCTAAACTTCAGATAATTAATGACAAAATCCCATAACAAAATTATCTTAAGTGATAGCAGGACCCACCTTTGTTTGAGATGAATAGTCCAAGTATTACAATTCTAAATTTGCTATCAATCATGAAAAAACAGTTATAAAAGTAAAATGGAAGAAATAATAGTATTTACAAAAGCAAAACTCAATTCCTATTTTATAATACTTACAAATAAGAAAGTTCAGCAACAGTCATAAGAAGACTATGCAAATGGAGAAGATATTAATATTTTGGAGATAATTCTATTTAAGGTTTATTGTATTTTCAACATAATTTTTGAAAAACTTGAGAGAGTGGTTTTAAAGTGACCCAAATGAATAGAACAAAAATTTTAAAGAAAATATTAATAGTATAAAAGTTATAGATTTTTAAATGTTCTGATAGCTTATAATTTAAGTAGTATAATGAACTGAATGTGAAATCAGATATGAATTATAACAGGAAGTTACTACTTTACTTAATTGTGAAAGAATTAAGTTTTTATAGTGAAATTAACACCTGTTTGAAGAAAAAGTAAACCAAACAAAATTCTAGAAAGCAAAAAGGAAAGCTTCCCATGGACTCCTCATCTCCCCACCCACATTCCTGACCCACCAACCCATTCCCCAGAGGCAGTCATTGACAAAGACTCAGAACCAGATGTTTTCCATCCATTCCACACAATATGTGCATATGTAATATTTGCATATCATGTTATATACTTCTTAATATAAATGGAATCATAGCCTATGTATTATTCTACCACTTGTTCATTTTAATGAATGACTAGTAAATAGTGGACAATTTTCCAAACTGATAAAAACATCTACCTCATTACTTGTAATGGTAGTGTAGTTTCCAACTGAATGTTATATCACAATTTATCTATTAAACTCCACTTTGATGCATAATTTGGCAATATTCAGAGCAGGGTTGCTGTCATCTATGCTGTGACCAACATGTTTATACATAAACAGACTCATATATTTTAAAGAATAATCATGTAGCATATTTTTAGAGCACATTCTTAGATGTGAAATTCCTGGGTCAAGTGATATGTGAATTTAAAATTTTCACTTGGCAAAATAGTATCACAGTAGCTTTATACCAATGTATAGTTCCACAAAAAAGATAACTTCTTTTCATTCTAGGAAATCACCATTATATCTGTCCTTGCTAATGAGATCAGTAAAAATCAACCTATTATTTTCAGATCCCTTCCTTTAAAGTTAGGTTAAAAACCTTATCATAAATTTATTAATTAATTTTTCTATGAATTATCATATTCTAATTTTCTCTGAAATTATTTTTATTGACTTATAATTTTCTTTCTATATCAACGAAACTTACCTTTTATGCAGTGTGTGTATTGTAAATGTATTTTTTTGCTTTTATTATGGTAGATATTATTGTCCTATTAGAAATTTTAGTTTTAGATAATAAACTATAACTGTTCAAAAGGGCTTTTCGATTCAAAAACCAGAATAACACATTGCCCATAATTTGACTTGCTGTGTTTAAAACTTAATTCTTATAAACCACTCTTTGATCTATTTTGAAATTATTTTTATGTAAAGTGTTATGTAGAGATTCAAATTCTATAATCTGGCTCTTGAATGTCCCCTAAGGTCTATGTGTTAAAGGCTTGATCACCAGTTTGTGGTACTATTGGGAGGTGGTGGAACCTTTAAGAGGTGGGGCTAGTGGGAGGAAGTTAGTTCACCTGCTTTCCATTTGCTTCCTGTCTGTCATAAAGTGCTTCCTCTACCTTGTGCTCCCATTATGTGCACAGCAAAGCAACAGGGCTATGTGACCATCAACTGAAACCTCTGAAACCATGAGCCAAAATAAATCTTTCTTTCTTACAAGTTGACTCAAGTATTTGTTATACAACTTCCCTTACCCAACATTTAATAATGATATTGGAAACTGTTAAAGAGATTTAATAGTTTCAAGAAGATACAGGTTCTTGCATCAAGGTATTTATAGAGGGGGGAACTTCCAATAATCACACATTCCTGTCAATTTGTGAAACATGCTTGAAATGAAAGGTACATAATACTATGTGAAACTTACTAACTCCATATCAAGGAAGGCTCCCCAATGCATTTAAGCAGGAATGAAAAAAATATATAATTAAAGAGATTTTGTTGCATGGGACAGACAAGCTCTGCAGGGAGATTATAGCATTTCTGGATAACTGCAAGTACAGATAGACTAGAAGCAAGATCTAAGAACAGAGTGACAAGAGATGCAGCTGGAGATGTCAGCAAGGGCCAGATCAGCAAGGGCCTTGAAGGTTATGCTAAGAATTCTGATTTGCATCTAAAGAGTTCAGAAATGGCTTATTAAGGATTTTAAACTGGGAGAGTAACATAACCAGCTTTACATTTTGCAAAAATTATTCTTATGAAAATGGAGCAAATGGATACAAGAAGGCCAATTTTGCCATCACCCTCCTGAATAACAAAACAGATAAAAGCTATCTTTGATGGAATGCCCATTAAATGCCAAGCACTTTATGTGAATTATTTTGTGTATTCATAATACTCATGCAAGTTAGATATTGCATTGTTTACTTCGGGCTGAACTGCTAAAGCAAGAAAACATTAACATGAGCAACTTCATGACTGTTTCTCTCATGGAACAGTCAACGAGTATTTCAGCTCATCAGGCAGCACAGCTCCATGCAGCAGCTCAGGAATGAGACTCCTTGCCCTGGCTTCTTCTAATTCTACCTTGCATTGATCTTGTATCTCAGCCAAGACTCCATCACCATGTCTAGGTTCCAGCTATCAGAATGAAAGGGATGGTCAAAATGGGTCCAGTGATTTAAAGGCATTAGATCAGACAAGTCCACATCTTCTCTTCACAGTCTATTGATGAGATTTTTAACCACATGGACCACTTCACTATAAGGGAATCTGGGAAATCTAGTCTAGCTTTAAGACCAGGACCAAAGTTTATGCATAGCTAACAGCCTCTGCCCTAGATAATATGACTGCCTTTTAAATATGGGCAAAGTAGATCTCAAAGAAGTTAAATAACTCTCCCGAAGCCACACAGGAGAAAGTGGCTGACTTCAGATTCTTTACCTTTTTACTACACTACTGAATTTCCTACATCCTAACAACCCAGTCTTCACATCCTCCACTCATCTATTGAAAATCCATGATGCAAAGGGAGAGAACTAAATTACATCCCTCTTTTCTTGGTCTCTTTATACCATGGGTTGGCAAAGTACAGCCTTTAGACTGAATTCAGCCTGTTGCCTTGAAAACTTTTTTTTAAAGTAAAGTTTTATTAGAACACAGTCTTGCTCTTTTCTATGCTTTCAATGGCTGTTTAAAACCAAGATAGCAGAACTGAGTAACTATAACAGGATGGCAAATACAAAAATACTACGTATCATTTGGCTCTTTACAGAAAATTAGAGACATCTACCATAGACTATCTTTGCTCATCACAACAATTTTTCCCCCACGAGAATTTATTAATTAAATACACTCAAAATTTTATAATATGAACGGAAAATTCCAAAATCTTCACCTGTTCAATGAAAAGAATGAATTGCAGCTTATCAATAAAGTCAGAATTCCATAATGAAGTCATTTAAGAGGAGAAATAAATGTTAAAATAGCATTTCAAACAGGACTAAAGAGAGGCAATATCAGTGCCACACTGAAAGGCAACAGAGTAACTGTAAGAATAACAGAAACACATTCTGGAGCTGTTCCCTTTATACAGTGTTGATAAAATTTGTTAATACCATATGTTAGTCGTATGGAGGGAGGCATGGTCTGACTATGAATTTTGGAACTTTACCAGCAAACTTGTAAGATCTGAAGTCGCAGATTTGCTGAACTGCTCATCTCCACCCAGGCTGTGGCTGAAGGTTAAAGGAGGAGGACAGTAGGGACACGGGAGAGCTGTTCTGCGTGTAGCTTCAGTTCTGTGAGGCTGGACAGGGCACGTTCTTGTCAATCTCAGTCAGTCCCTCGTGTCCACATGTAAATGGGGGAAATGCTGCTGCTTTCTTTAGAGATATATATTTTTTTTATTAAGTTGGATTTTAACAAAGAGCGATCTGATTGGCTGTCAAGCTATCCAGCTGTGAGATTAACAGGACCATATCCGCTAATTGGGACTTGTTAGGTACATCATCATTCATTAAATCAATATGTCCATGAAAGAAAAGAACAGCAAGCTGGAAAATCTCTCTGTGGACCTAATTTTGCTCCCTCTTTGTGTATGCAATTCCAAATGGGCTCATTCTGTTTAACTCTTTAAGCTGTGACTTCTGCACAGTTCACTTTGTCCTTAGTTCTTCAGGCCAAACAGAAGCCTGGGAAATCAGGCCCATTTCATTGCCTTAGTTCTGAAGCCAAATCTGGCCCCCAATATAATATTGGGGGAAAAGGAAATAAGAGAAATAGTGTTTTTATGGATTAGTTACTCTCCCCCTATCTCACAAGACCCACGACTTCTGATTCTTGGCACATTTATTTTCCCAGTCAGAGATGGATTGTGAAATTTCTGAAGTTATAGCTATGAATATTTCCCCCATTGTGTCCAAAAGAATCCACTGAGTTGCTGAATTTCCAAGCGCCCATACTTCTGGCAAAACATTTTCTTCGACAGACCCAAAGCTAGAAGTTTGTAGTGTTTTCTCAAAGCAACTAGAAATGATAAAAGGAAACCCAGTGTCCTTTATCCTCACATTGTGGTCAGAAATGCATTGTTTTAAAGGAAGCATATGCAGTTTTAAATAGTGCTTCCTTTTCATTCTCTCTTATTTGCAAGGGATCAGTTTTTGTCCTTGGTCCTTATCCCTGCCCCCTCTCCTGCTTCACTGGAAAAACTCCAGGGCTTGAGTTATTGTAGCATAATTCATGCCCAGATGCTGCAGGGGTACTTGGCCTTCAGGCTTGTGCCTCGCTACACTGAAGGCATGAGTTATTACACAATAATTCACGTCATGTTATGTCTTATTGCTTAATTAACTTTCCTATCAGAGTAACACATTTTTGCATCAGCAAATGTGGTGCCCTCATATGACTTAAAAGTGTTCTTTTATTTCAAGCTGGTGGGTCAGGAATACAGTAAGACAATTTGTTAAAGGTGAGTTGAATCTCAGGGATGGAATAAAAACCATCACCTTTTATGTAAATGAAACTGCCCTCTAGTTTAGAGGAAACAGAAAAATCCAGGACAGCTCATCTTTTGTATCATAGTGGAAAAAAAAAAAAACAAGGAGTTATTTTCTGGCATTTGTACAGATAAAGAAATAGTGGAACCATTTTGGTAGCTTCTTTTTCCTGTTCAATTGCATAACTGTTCCAATTTCAAAACATCTGCTATCTCATTTTTTTAAAAACTGGTTTTAGGTCTGCAGGTGTGATCGCAAGGGATAAAACATCTGTGGTTTGCCTTAGAAAATGAAGAGGAATATATGCAAAACTGGCAGATATCAGCTGCCACTAAGTATCAGCTGTCACAATATTCATTATAAAGCCTTGCAAATTCACAAAATCGGGACTCTGTGGTTAAGGATCTTTCCCAGCTGTGTGTCCCAAGCTTATATTCTGTCCACGGGTCAGGAGAAACTGTACATTTGCTTTTAACTGCTCTTGCTGGACTTTCTGCTTATCAAAAAGACTATTGACTCTCCTGCAATAAAGCACAAGTTACTTCTTCCCTTCTGTGGGAAACTATTCTTTCATGTGATCTTCAGTCCACAAGTGGGGACAGAAGAGAGACTTAAAAAAAAAAAAGAAGAACTAAAGTTGATTAGACTCACAGGTCCTGGGACAGGAAGTAGAGCAAACCATGAAGGGCCACATGGGAAATATGGGGTGATAATCAGGCAGAAGACCGAACTGAGGGGAAAGTCTAGGCCAGAGCCCATATTGGGCTTTCCAAGGGACAGGCAAGGCCAGGCAGCACCAGCAGTTTAGGATGAGCACTTCTGAATAATTTTGGGGGTCTAAGCATTGGCAGTAGTCTTTGACCTTGAGATGAGAAGAACAGAGGACAGTTGCCTCCTGCATGGTAGAAGCTTAACAGAGCAGGTCTGGCTCTGGAATAGTTAGTTTGCATATCAAAGGCAAATTCCAGCTAACCTCTGTTATCTTGAAGAATTGGCTAGAGCTCTACTCCCACCCCAAGGACAGGCTTTCCACAGCTATAAAGGATTTTTAAGATATCAAAGTGCAATATAAAAACACACACACACACGATGCATACATGATACAGAAATGTAGACATAATGGCAAGGAAGGTTTACCTTACTTATTAAGAACCAATGCAAAGAAACTGAGGGCCTGGATGAATCAGCTGGTTGACCATAATGAGGACATGTCAGCCTCAAGGTTCCTTACTTTATAAAGAGTGAGGAATGTGGGGAAGAGGAGCAGGGTTCTCATTAGTCACTAAGATGGCCTTCACCTTCAGAAGGAAGGAAAATATCAATGCTTCTTCATCACAGTAGATCATCCCTAGCTAGATAAATTTAGCCGAAGGAACACAGAATTTGGAATTATATAAACTTTCATCTCAACTCTATAATAACCACTGGCTGACTACATGACTCTAGGCAAATTATTGAATATGTCTCAACCTCAGTTCCTTTAACTATAGTATAGGGTGAGTAATTATCATCTCAGGGGATTAAAATGACAAATGAGATATGTTCAAGATATCATAATTATCATAATTACAATGAATCTTCAATAAAAGGATGTAAACAAATGTTCTTTATATTCTTTGTTTATAGATTTATTCAGAAGGAAAAATTGCCTATGAAAAATGTTTCCTATGAAATTTGATAATCGTGTGCAAATCTCAAGGTTTTCTAAACATGTACTGACAGCATGAATCAGGCAGAGTTTGCTGAAGAGGAGGCAAGTTCACCTTGTCACACACCAGTGAGCTAATGTACTAATGTGTGAGGGGTATCAGAGGGATGGGTAGTGTGGGAGACTAAATTCCTAAATTTCAGCCCCAAGGAAAGATGGAGTCTCACCCTGAAGATGACTGAAGAGTACGCTTATCCAGAAGGCTACAATCTCAGTCCTCAGAAGAGATGGTGTCATGTGGCTAAGGAAAAGGAATGAAAATGCAGAAATCAGAAGGCCAGAGTTGTGTCAAAGAAGGTCCTTAGAGATTGAGAACATGGGAAAGGGTATTCTCGTTTCCTAAACAAATCAGAAAGCAACCCATCCATCTTCCTCTGAAATCATTCTTTCAGGGACTCACAAATTGTATTAACATCTTTGTAGTCATTCATACTTTAGTATGAATTCTTAAAATCGATTGGTATTTTCCAAATACCATGCTGAGAGGGAAAAAAAAATTCTGATGCAAACTACTGAAGGAGAGGAACTTTTCAATTCAAATTAAGCTCTGTTGCCCTACCCTGTGCCCAAGAAATGAATCACATAGTGGGAGATTATAATTTCCAGCTGCTAGGGAAAGATGCATTCATCTTGTAGCTTTAGCCATAACGAATATGGAGATTGAAGTCAAGCTGAGAAGGCAGCTGTTGCTGAGGAGGTGGCCAAGGAGTGAAATCAAAGACATGGCCAGTCTCATTGCCGAATCAAAGAGAGTGACCGCATCTACTTGGGTGCAAGGTGAGATGATGGAAAGGAACCAAGGACTCAAAAGTTGGGAGATATATGCCAAAGACAAAGGAGTTCAGTCAGCAGTTGGTTTTTAGTTAGTAAGGCTGATCTTTCTATAGCCACAGGTCCTTCTCCAGTCACAACAGAACTGTTGATGATAACTGAATGACTGGGATACTGCAGGTAGAAGGTTGTTCTGAATAGAGACGCTTAATGAGTGGCCTGCCTAACAGAGAAACTCTTGAAGGACACTGGTCCCACAGAGGGAAGGAAGGACACCAAAAAACCTAGGGTAGGACTTAAAGTGATAAACATACGTGTAAGTTTTGTTTTTTGTTTTTTTTTAATAATTTCACTAAACATGAACTCTTGTGTTAAAGATAAGTGCCATCAGAACTTGGGATCACGGTTGGTATTAATTACCAAGGCCAGACTTTGCTGTAGTATAATTTACTCGGTTCATGACCCCATTGGTCTCCTACATCCTAGAGTAAGTAACTGGAGAAAGAGGACACAACTGAGCATGGCGTGAGATGCACCAGACAGGGCTCTCCAACCAACAGGAATCTTGCTTCTCAAAGATGGTGAAAGCATTAACACTGCAGGCAGAGAGACCATGTGCAAGGGCATTGATGCATCTTGCAGATTCCACTAACACTCAGCTTTTCCTACTGCTCAGACATCTTAAAAATCATCCTGCATGCCAGTTAGGTAAATGAGTAAACATATGGAAATGTGTCCTCTCACACATATAACCACAAACTGTCACTAGGAGACAAAGAAACTCAACCAACTGCCAGTTCCTTCTGGTCAGATCCTCACCGAAGCCACCTCCCACCACTACACACAGGCACTGGAGCCATGCCCACCATCCAGGATGACCCGGCAGTGCCCTGCAGACCACAGCAGCTGCTGCTTCTGAAGCTAAGCTTCACCATCTCATTTTCCTTGCATCAGCAGCCCACAGCTGCCTTCAGTCATCTCACTGGGATGGGAGGGGAGTTTCCCACCTTCTTCTTGAAAAAGTGGCATCAGCTGTGCCCCTTCTCCTCTGGCTCCACCCACATTCCACAGTTCCACTCAAAGGCTGCTCACTCCGCCACCTCCAGCCCTTTCTTGGCAGCAAGTCCTGGCCAAGTCTGTGACCACAGCTGTTCCACCTGAAGTGTAGCTGGTGGGTCAGAAAATGACCCAAAACAGCTGCATGATTCAAGATAGGCTGAAAGAAGAGAGAAAGTGTGTAGGACGCCCAGGTTTGATGAGGATGTTTGCATCTGCATATGCACATGCCTCTGGCAGCAGAGATGTGTTGCTTAGGTGTGGGTTCCTACATGGAGGAGGCAGGTGTGTGTACTCTGGATGAAGAAGTGTATGAGGGTAAGGGGTGGCTGAAAGTATACGTGATTGGTATTAATGGAATGAGTAATGCATGCACACCATTAGATCTGGCTCTTGAAAATTAGCAAATTCACTTCAATTTTGATGTGTTGAGATAATCCTGCAAATGTATTTAGATCACCATGTATTTACGTGTGCCTCATGGTTTATAAGGTTCAAGCCTGTCAAGTGAACCACCTAAGGAACAGCTAAGACTTTCTTCATATAATCGGGGCTTTATAGTGTAGCCAGACTTTGAGCATTGCTCAGAGGTTCCTGGGCCCTCTTTGAAGCCCTCTGCCTAAAGCCACCCTTGAAGATGCTTGAAGACACAGTGTATCCAGAAGCTCTGCTTTCTTGGAGTCCAGATGCTCAGATGCCTGATGGCACCGGCTACATGGCTGTACAACACAGATGCTCAGGCTGCCAACTGACATCCATATGGACTTCATTCCCCCCTAGCAGGAGTTGGCCCAAATTACCTCATTTTCTCCTTCGTCACCACTGCACAGCTGAAACTGGTGACACCCACACACACACACCCCACCCACCCTGCTCTGCCCCCATCTCTGTCTAATGTGAGTCCTGGCATTAAGCATGGTGCTAATTTCTGGGAACACCCACACTTCGTCTTCTTTTAGACTTCATGTCCCCGCTTGTTGATTGTATTTTAGACTCAAACACATGGTTTTAGTGCGTCCCCCAAATATGACAACAGAGAGTGTCTATTAGACAGGCAGTGACAATTTGTGAGCAGGATTTCTTGTTATAGTTGTGTGGTTTGTTTTGGTGAAAGCTCATAAGCTATTGCAATGAAAGCATTTTATACATTGCAAAGTTAAAAGACTCTAAGAGACTTGAATGCTTCCTCTCCAAAGGCTCCAATAGATATCAACTAAACTAGTATTTAAGGTCATTTGAGGCTCCAACTATAATCTGCTGTTATTTCAGTCTAATAGAACTGTTGCAAATTTTCTGTATCCACTTTGCTAGGCTTGTGTTGATAATGTAATGAATAAACTATTTCCTATAATCTCTTGAAGTCAGAAAGATAAAATCATGTTAGAATGGGCATGGGAGAGTGAATTCCTATTGAATGAATGACAGGATGTTATGAAGAAAATGACAATGTGAGTTCAACCTAAAGAATGAATAGAAGTTTGTTCAATCAAAATTAAAGAAAGGTTGCCACAGTCAGATAGAATGACATGGGCAACACCATGGAGATGTTATAGGACAAGACTTATTTGATCAATGTCTGTATTAGTTAGTGATATCACTGCAAAAAGTGCATTAAAGTTGAGTTTTGTTTTGTTTTCATTTTTGTTTTTGTACTGGGGATTGAACCCAGGGGCACTTCACCACTGAGCCACATCCCCAGCCTTATTTTATTTTTATTTATTTATTCTTAGAAATTTTGAGATAGAGTCTCACTAAGTTGCTGAAGACCTCACTAAATTGCTAAGGCTGGCTTTGCATTTGTGACCCTCCAGCCCCAGCCTCTCAAGTTGGTGAGATTACAGGCATGTGCCACCAGGTATGGCAAGGTCAGATTTTTAAATGACCTAGGGAGCCAGTCTGAGATTTATCTTGACATTAAGGTGTCACTGAAGTGAAAATAATTAGGAAAGACATATGGAGGAGACAAGATATTTTATCATGGGTACAAGTTAAGAAATAGTAACATGAAATTGTAAAGAATACCAAGAATCCTACCTCCTGGAATTACCAAGTAGACACTACTCAAAGCTGAAAGACAATGATGCTAAATATCCCAGGCTTAGAGTCTGCTAATAAGGAGACCTTTTGAAAGAACTGCTGAGCACCCGCCTTGAGGTAAACAGAAGAGGCTTCGTCTTTGGGAGACAAGTGAGTTTGTGAGAGAGGATTCACCCTCTTTATCTCTCCAGGTGGGGTCGGTGGGGAAACAGCTGGGCATATATCTCACAGTCCAAGCAAGCCAGGTGTCCCCTAGAGAAGAAGTCACAAATCTGTAAAGATAATTAGGAAGGGGATATTGTTATGAACCTTCAATATACCTGGAAACTCACACACCCAGGAAAATGCACAGAACATCTTGGATACTTGTATCCTGAGACAGAGTAAACAAGTGAATCATAAGATACTAAAATTTCTCCCACCTTCCAATTTCACTCAAATCTAGAGAGATATACCAAGGATTCCAAGTTTTCTATAGACTTAGTCCAGGTCACCAAATAAGAGGTAAATAGTGAAAGGCCAGCCATACTGAGGAACAGGTGAGGAGGACACAGACAGCCACCTATCAAGAGAGGAGGAAGCACTGTACCAATAAGACCATTGGTTGGCCATCAGAATACACCTGTCGCCACACTGTGTGAGTGAAGCAGGTCCCTATTCCCAGAGACTGGACGAGGTGAAACATCACCTGACTGATGGCAAGAATTGCCAGCTTGCCACATCTAACATGCTGACAGTCACCTGACTGAATATCCTTCACTCACCCTGACCTTCCTGACACAACTATCACAGAACAACTGCCCAAGAGGGAGAGAAATAAAGAACCCATCACTCCCTATTCCTCTGCGTTCAGCCTCCAGCAGCCTGACAATTTCTAATTTAGTAAAAGATACAGTGATTTGAACTGAGCCTGAGGTTTTAATAACTGGATTGCAAAACTCAGTATACTAAGTTGATGATTACTGGAAGGGACTGACAAAGGTAGAGTTTTCAGCTGCTCATAAAGGTTGGGATTCAGTGTCATTGGTGGCAACTTGAAGAATACGTGAAAAGTTTATGTACTGGGAAGTTGAGGCATTCCAATAAAAATAGTTAAAATAGCAAGCAATAATTATCTAAACTACAGAACTAGCAATGAAGAAAGGTAATATAAACATTATTATATAAACTGCAGAATTTGATTCATTTAAACGAGACAAAAGAAATCCAACTATTTTGGGGTTTTTAATTGTTACTTTTTTATATTTACTTTTTAATTCAAAATTGAACCCAGGAGTGCTTACCACTGAGCCACATTCCCATCCCTTTTAATTTTGAGATTGGGTCTCTCTAAGTTGCTTAAGGTCTCGCTATGTTGCTGAGGTTGGCTTTGAACTTGTGGTCTTCCTGCCTTCGTCTCTGGAACCACTGGGATTATAGGTGTGTCCCTCCCAGCTTGAACCAACTCATTTTTAATCTGTTTGTTTCTTTGTTTGTTTATTGTGGGAAATGAGAGTTAAGAAATCTTTTGAAACTCCCACAAAAACTAGGGTTCATCATATTGGGAAAATGAAGATATTCACTTATACCCAAAAGTTTGCATATCGTTTCAGGGAGGTGCAAAAATCCCATATTTCTTTTAAAGAAATAAAAATTTCTAATAAGAATTGGAACAATAGTGATACCATTAAACAAAGTAAGATAACAATGTGAGTCAAACCCCCAATCTGTCTCACCACCCAAAAACTTCTCTTCTAACTTCCAGACTCATCTATTTGAAAACTCTACTTGAATATCCATAGGATTCTCAAACTCAACACATCCAAACTGAACAATCTTCTCTTTCCCATTCTGGCTCTTCCTCTTCTGTTCCCAAACTTGATGAAAACATCATCAATCCTCACCCTGGCTGCTTAAACTAAATTCTCCAGTATTATTCTTGTTTTCCTTGCTGGAAACCATGAGATTCCTCCACCTATCTCCATTCCTACCATCACTGATCACAAGTAAAGCAAAGCTTCTTCTTGTGTCCATAAGCTTCCAGTTTTCTCTTCCAATTCATTTAAACAATTCCATCTAACCTAATGTTTCGGAAGTAATAATATGGTCACATCATTTTAATATTTAATATATTGCTACTACCACCCTTCAGATGGAGTTCATACTCCTTTGCTTGGTCCCACAGTGGTTCCTGATCTGGCTCCTAGGCATTGTGGCTCCTCCGCCTCTCTGTCCTCCATACATATCACTCACACTGTACCATATACTTTTCTCAAAGGACCATGTATCTCTAGGAAATTTTCTTTGTACCCTACTTCATTTGGCTAAATTCAGGATTAGGTCTCAAATTAGATACCACTTCCTAAGGAAAACTTTTTGGCCATCCCCCAAGTCTGGATTGCACCTCTCTCATTTGTTCTCTCTTTGCGCCCTCTGTTTACCCTTACAGCACCAGGACCACCCTGAATTGCAATTGCGTGATGTGTATCTTTATCCACCCAGATGCTGTCAGTTTCCTGAGAGCAAAGACAGATATTCTTTTCATTACCATACCCATGAAGCCTAATGCAGTTCTTGGAACAGAGCAGGTGCTCAGAAGAATATTTGGTGTTTGGATAAATAAGTGAATGAATGAATAATAAATGGAAATAAGGAAGCAGGATGGGATCATGAAGAGGAAGAGAACTCAGAGGAAACATTTTCTAGTTTTGTGTATGCTGGCAGACAGTGGCAGTCTCATTACTGTCTCCACAACTTTGTTCTTACCACTTCTCCCACTTGGAATGGTTTCCTTCTCCCGCCAATCCCACACACACCTATTCCTCCAAGACTTGCCTAACTGGTAAACACCCACATTGGTTTCTTATTTCTCTGAAATCCTTCGGAACATATTACCTATAAAGTCCATTTTAGCAGGTAATTTCATAGCACAATATAATTTCTTTAATTGTTTCATTTGAATAAGTTTTATTTCCACATTGAGATAAGTAGATTTCACTTATAAGATAAAAGCTTGGGGTTTTTTTTGTTTTGTTTTGTTTTGTTTTTTCATCCAACCTACCACAGACTGGGGTACTTAGTGACACGCTGAGAAAAGCTGGCACCGAATAATCCCTGTTGATTAATTAACATCATTAACAATCATCAATTTCTTTCTATCCAGCAATAAGCCTTATGAAATTTTCCTAGTCATTTCATTTCCAGTCCAGGAGTGAATCAGGGAGCCTGGCCCTTCTTGGGAAATAGATCTGTTGATAATAGCTGGGTTACTTTTAATCCAAACATCAAGCCTGGAAAATCCATTCATTTAGCAAACACTTATTAGGATAAATTATGTGCTAAGCCCTCTCCAATCACTACCACTCCCAGACTCTTACCCACCTGCCATAAACATTCATAATGAGGGTGCCTGTCTGGTCCCCTTGATGCGGAGCCTAGGACAGGGATTCTTGTGTTGGTTCTCTCAGGGGAAGAGCAGCTAAGGCAGCAGGGTACAGCTGAAGAAAGATGTTGTCTTAGCTAGAGTCTAACTTCAGCCTAATCCCTCAGGGAGCTCTGGAGCATGAATTTCTCCACAGAATTGGCCCTACCTTGAGACAGAAGCTGACTTTTACACTTCCTTAGTCAGTGGCCATAAGCTATTACTTATAGGATACAAAGGCTTCCATTGAGCTAAGGGTGGATTCTCTATAGAAGACACAGCTATATGGTAACAGGGAATCCTCTCAAGAGCATTAGCATACAAGCCTGGTGAAGAGGGTCTGGATTGGGCGACAAGAGCATTCACAACAGATGGGCACAAATCTATTTTTAGCAAGATATGTTCCATGCTGTAAACCTGGAAAAGAACTGAGAACAATCTTTAGCAAGAAACACAGTGAAGGTTTAGTTTAACAGAAAATAGGGACTAGTTGAGATGACAAGAGGTACATTTAGAAAGGTCACATATTGCCAGGGAACTAATTCTTCCAAAACTGTTTGGGAAAAAATTACAGAATTGTAGATTGGGGTGGAGGTGGGGGTGGGGGCACCAAGAAATCTCATTTTTCAGCAAAAAAGAAAAGTGTGAAAATTGGGGGAATTGACTTAAGATATGATCAACTTTGTTCTTATTTTTAATAGTGCTAGCCTGGTTATCCTCAGCCTTCCAAGAGAATCTATAGAGAACAATACAAATCCCTTAAGCCATGTTTCATTTTGTTTTAATACCTGGTAATTTTCTCTCTCACCATTCATCCCAGAGTCCCAATTATCAGGACAACACAATAGTGGTTTTTTTTTTTTTTTAACCATCTTTAAAGGCTTGCTTTGGCGTTACTTGAGAATCAGGTTTTCCTCTCTGATAGAGAAGAATCTTGAACTCAAAACGCAGACAGTCCTTGAAGAAGAAAAGGATGTCCTTGTAGCTATGTCTGCTTCACTTCAGTCTCTACCCTCCGTGTTCAAAACCAACTTTGACAGAAGGAAAACATGATTTTCATGGCCATTCACATGTTTGCCCTTGGCAGGTGGTTTTCTCCTTTGGCAGAACTGGCTGGCTGTGTGGTGGCACCTTTCACAATTCTGGCTGACAAGTCTCCCACTTACCCGTCTGTGTGTGCACACTGGCATCGTGCAACCATCTATCCATTTCGGGGTGTGGTAGGATTATGTTTCCTGGGACCAGATTTCTGCTTAAGCTTCCTCAGGCCCTTGCATGCCAGCCAAACACTTTGTAGGCTCAAAAAGAAATGTTCCAAAGCACAAAGAGATAGACAGCAGTCACTGCCCCTAAATTACAACAAAGAGCATGCCATTAAACATGTTTGTAGCTGGCTTATGGATAATGCAGAGCAATTAGCAATCAATTGGCATCTTAATGGCACAGGATACAGAGGAAACTGTAAGAGTGAACTTCATCATTTGCTGGTTTAAAAAAAAAAAAAGTTTTCTTAAAGCTGTTCTCTAAAGCTGAAATCCTTAATTGTCCCAGGGCTCTATGTGAAAAATCTAACAAATAACCACATTCATTTCTATCCACCTACCTGGCAATGCAATAGGAAAATTCAAGGATTAAATAAATGCCAGTGTCCTTTGATATGCAGAGACATGTCTTACTTATCTCCATAAATTCAATGCCTGTGTAGCCTAAAGCCTGGTATAAAGTAGGCACTCAATAAATGCTGTTGAATGAAACAATTAAGCAGGTCCATTTTCCTAATTTTTCAGGGACAGAAACTCGCCCTGGCCTGGGATATCAGATTTACAAAAAGTGGAGGAGATTCTCAGTTTAATCAAGATTTGTAAAGGTCTATATTATTATTTACATCAACATTTATAATTATTGATTTTTTTTCCAAATATTAAAAATAAGATCCTCTCTCATTTAGGGGGTTGAGCATGGGGGCTTAATATTAGCATCCTAGTGGGCCAATATTCAGGATCTGGTTTTCTAAGAGACATTAGATGCTACCAGTTTTCTGAAAATTATACATACCAACATATTTTAATCAGAAAAGCATTTATCCAATATATCACTTCTCTATCTGTTTTTTTATCTATGCCAAAGGCCCCATTTACACAGAGATCCATAAAGGAAAATAGTTATACAAGAGGCTCTTAAAAGAAAGAAAACATTATTTAGATGACTTTCACAATAATATTCAAGGTTATCTTAAAAGGGAGCGCTATCACTTCAATGGGACATTTTGACCTCACCATTTTGAAGCTAAAAATATTCTTTGATTTTCACTCTTGCCTTGCCAATGATGAGGTCAACTAGTACATACCAAAGAGGAATGCCTCACATTTTTCTCATAGAGTAGCCAAAAAAATAAATAAAAATGTCAGCTTTTTGGCTTAATTAATAATTAATAATAACCAACATGAAATGAAAATGACAATGACCAAAATTGCACTTGGAAAAACTGTTAGAAATTAGAAAAACTGCCCTGATAAATTCGTATTTGACTAAAAAATAAAAAGAAGAGACAAGTTCTGTTTTCACTATTTTTATTTCAAATTGATAATACAAATAAATGCCTATGTGTAAAACTGAAAAGATACAAAATTAAGTATATAATTAAAAAACTAATCCATCTCACTTGCCTTCAGCCACCCAAGCAGCAATGAAAAAGTATTTGTAGATCTTCCAAAGGCACAATATTATACAAACTCAGAAATAGAATTGCTGGATAAAATGCTGTGTTCATTGTAAATTTGGACCAGTTTTAATAAACTGCTCATAGAAATTGGCCCATATGTATTCCCACCAGCAGTGTACTCAAAACCCTTGTTCATGTTTTCATCCTAGGTGAAGAAATGATATTTCCTTATAATTTTAATATGTATTTCTCTTACTATAAGAGAGGTTGGTGATTTTTTAATGAGAACCACATAAATTTCCCTTTATGTGAACTGGCTACCTATTTATCTCATTAACTTTTATCAGTTGCTCCAGAATTTTCAATGCTACATTTATTATATGCTAAATTGTTTTATATATTTGGGTTTATACTTTTTATTTTCCTTTATCGATGGATCCATATTCACAATCCACGACATCGCTGCTTTAATTATTATACATTTACAATAGTTTTAACACCTTCTAAGGCTAACATCTTCTCATGATTGTGACTTTCACCATTTTTCTAGCTGAGACAAAAATAACATTAACTTTACAATCAGGTTGTCTAGTTTTAAAAAATCTATATCAATCTAATTATATTTCTTTGCCACATTTTTATGAAGATGAAAAGTCTTGATGAAATTTAGACACATAATATTAAATTAGATAAAAATAGTAACAGCCCAAAAACAAAAAAAATCACAATGACAGAAGTTATCCTGGTAAAGTTTGACATGTGCCTTATTCTTGTAAAATTTTCTGGAACATTATCTCAATAAAAATTGTTTTATTAAAATAAATATAAAAGATAAATTTTGAAAAAGGATTAATTTCATATTAAGGAAAGTTGACCAGGACATTTGATTAGCTAAATGGGGATTGTTCTAGACAAACATTTTAATAATTAAGTTGATTGCCAGTATAATTTTTATTAAATAAACAGTAAATGTATTCATAGAGTAAAAGTGTTTCACTATTTCAAAATCATATAGTCATACTCTATTTTACTAAGCTGAGGAATATATTTTGGTGGAAGTTTACAGAAGAAACTGAAATGTCATCCTGTTGACAATTATGAGTTTGATTTCCCTTCTTGTCTATAAAGCATTTCATAAAATCTCAATTAGGTAAATATAACAAAAATATATCAATATATTAAAACCAGTGATTTTTACTGTTGTTTTCCTAATTAAGAATCTTCCGTAAAATAATTAAGCTATGTTAGTGAGGCTCTTAGGTGATTGCCACAGTATAAGGAAAAGAACCCTGAAGATAAGAGGTAGAAAACTCGGCTTTGAATTCTGATTTGAGCTTTTCCCAAATACCTCGAATATAAGGTTTTCTTAACCACTCTGGGCCTATGTAAGGAGATCATACTTTGTTGTAAGAATTATATAACATGATAATATAAAAACCTCCCAAATAACATCAAGAAAGCTGCTCAATATGTTTACTGAGCAAATCAAAGGATGGACAAGAAAGCAATGAATAATATCTTTGATTTATATCAGCTAGGCATGAATTTCCTGCACTGGCCCAAACCCATTCTCCTTCTTTCCACTTGCCACAACTGGTGTATAATTGTTAAAAAAAAAAAAATTCAGCCAGGCTGGCCAGTTCTAGTCATATCTAAGATCATGAATGCAAGAAATATTAACAGACCCAAGCAGTTATCAAACCCTGATTTTCCTTCATTAGCATAATTTCCTAATCAGCTAGGCTAATCTAGACAGAGAAACTTTTCATTGAAGTATAAATAATTCTCAGTAGTAAACTGAGATCATTCACCTCTGACACTGAACTCAATTGCTTTCAGACTGACGTTGAATTTCACAATATGGCCTGGCTCTATAAAGTTTATGAAATATTAATAAGGTATTTTTAAAGAAATTAATATAAAGTTTTCATTTTATAGGTTCTTGGGATAAGGTTCACGTTAACAGATTTTAGGGGTCTTTTTCGATTTTGTGTTCTAGTACATTAAATGCATCTGTTTATCTTTCTCAGTTTGGCAATAAAAAAGCTCTGACTAGGAAATTGTTGCACTCTTTTGGTGAAATTCAGGCCCAAGTGGAAGATAACTTCCAACCTCAGCCAACAAATGAATCATGTGCATATGCTACAAGATAGTACAGAAGCTCAGTTGTGGGCCAAAGGGGAAGAAAGACAAACCAAGAAGGCAAAATATAGCGTAGGAGTTCTAACTTAAACATGGGCCTATTTTTCAAGGGGAGTGGCCCAAGGTTGACTATGCACAGCCCATCTGTACATATGGTGGCTACGGTGTTCAGCATGTTGGCCAATGAATGTGATGTGGCAGTGGAAATCCCTAAGCAATGAAGTAAAGACTTTGGAGGCAGTTACTTGGATTCAAAATTCTAGTTCTCCACCTACTGTGTGCCCTTAAGCATGTTTTCTTACCTCTCTGAGCCTCAATTTCCCCATCTGTAGACAACAACATCTATCTTCAAGAAGGATAAGAAAGTATGTGCATGAAGAACTTGAGGAAGCAGCTGATCCATAATTGACAAAGCAGAAATAACCAATGTGTCTATGCTTCTTGGAGTTAAATAAGTCCCATTTTGATTCCACATATATTTACTTCAATGAAAGCTAGCCAAAGCCTAGGGAAGAGGTGATAGGAGAGTCTGGCCTCTGGAAAGGGGAAGTTCAGGCTGCCAAAGCTTTGGTATTAAAAGCAGGTTACACTGCAGCAGGGAAATGGAGCTCAAATCACAACCCACAAGTACAGTGATGGTGATTTTGTGTTTTTTGACCAAAGTACCTGACAAGAACAACTCAGATGAGGAAATATTTATTTTGGCTCATGGTTTCAGGGAAGGATTCAGTCCACGATAGGCTGGATTTATTGCTTTGGACCTGAGTGAGGCAAAATGTTGTGACCAAAGGGCATGACTGAGGAAATTTTCTCAACCTATGACAGCCAGGAAGAAAAAAGACAAGAAGAAGAAAGAAGAAGGAAGAAGAAGAAGAAGAGGAGGAGGAGGAGGAGGAAAGAAGGAGGAGGAGGATGAGGAGGAGGAAGAAGAAGAAGAAGGAAGAAGAAGAAGGAAGAGGAGGAGGAGGAAAAGGAGGAGGAGAAGGAGGAAGAGGAGGAGAGGGAGAAGAGAGGGGAGGAGTAGGGAGAGGAGGGGAGAGAAGGGAAGATAAACACTCCAGGGCTACTACTTCTAATAATCTACTTCCTCCAACTAGATCCCACTCCCACTAGTCCATTTAGCTATCAGTAGATTAACCCATCAAATGGTTAATGAGGTCAGAGCCTCATAATCCAATCATTGCCAAAAAGTGCCACCTCTGAACTTCACTGCATTGGCAACCATGCTTTCAACACAAGACTTTGGGGGGACATTCCAGCTCCAAACCATAACAGGTTTCAATCTTGTGGCATTCAATATGGGATGAGGGGTGCATCTCTGTGACTAGCGGCTTAGCTCCCAATCAGCCACCTCTAATATGTGGGACCCTGGAGGAAAAGTACAAACTGAGGCCCCGACACAACTGAATTAAAACTTTAAAGTCAAGCTGACTGCTAACAATTTCATGACATATATTCTCCCCTTACAGTATGAAAATATATTTATAATGACATGTAAGCTCAGGCTTGAATGAGAAGCTGTCAGATTCCACAGAATTAGACACTGGACATGGGGGCATGTGCCTTACATGGCTGCTAGTCCAACCCACCTCCTCTCAGTTCTATCTGACATAGCAAAGAGATTAATATGGTCCCATGTTGAGACCAAAGTGCCATTCACAGTCCTCTGCAAACAGCACTTCTTGGCCACCCCTACATCCATACCCAGTGGTATAAGAAAACCTCAAGGGGGTGCATTCAAAGATGATAACCACAAGGCCCAGAAAGTGGGCTTGAGATTACCTGTGCTGGAGATTCTGGGATTTGGGGATTTCAGGGTACTGTCTCAGGTGGAGCTGAACTAGGCATCATCAAGGCATGAAGACAGTCATAACCTTTCAGACATAGCCAGAGAGGAGCCACAGTTGGGCATTAAGTATAGGCCCAAAGCAGAAAATCATTGCCAAAAACTAAGTATCTTAGTCCATTTCAGCTGCTATAACAAACTAACCATAAACTGAGTAGTTTATAAACAACAGAAATGTATTTCTTCTAGTTCTGGAAGCCAGGAAGTCCAAGATCAAGGTAAGAAAAGATTCACTGTCTGGTTTGAAATCACTTCCTGCTTCATAGATGGCAGCTCCTCACATGGAGGCAGGGTCAAAGCAGCTCTTCTGGTTCTCTCTTTAAAGGCACTAATCCCATTAATGAGATCAGAAACTAATCACCTCCCCAAAGCCCCCCCCCCACACACACACTTCCTAATACTTTCACTCTGGGAGTTAATATTTCCACATAGCAATCTGGGTGCAGGGACATAAACTTTCACACCACAGCATTATAGCTGCCACCACCTGCATGTGGCAGGCACAGCAGGAGCCACAGGAGTTTTCTCACATCTTCTCATCAGGGACCATGGATCTCCTTCTAGAGTCTACTTCTCTAGGTCCTCACCTAAGACATGTTCTTTACTCAGGCAAGAAACATCTGATCATAGCACAACTATAAAACTCATCTGAATTTTATTTATTCCCCATGATTCTTGTCAGCCTGAAAATGTTCTCAAATTCATCGGTGAAGATGGGAAAGAAAGCAGGTGTGGCAGGGGTGTCCACAAGTTCCAGAACAGAATTTAAGAACAAGTTCGTTTTTTAAAATCCTGCTCCATGTCGCCTAGGTGACACGGGGTTGAAGAAATGAAATAAATGCTCTGCTGGAGTGAAACAGAGTGCAACATGCAATCAAACATGAAGTTCAAAGAGAGGGGATGAAGTTATTATATAAAGAAATAAAACATAGAATAGAACTTGAAAATAAATAGATGTGCATTCTAAAACCTCATCAAGGAGCCCAAAGAGCTCTTGAAGGGGGTGGGGGGGGACTTTAATCATGGAGAAAAAAAATTAATATTAACATAAGGGTTTTCATGACAGCTTGTCTCAAAATTCACATTTAGTTGTCTATCAATATTCTCTCAGAGTTTTGATCTTGAAAACTTAGAGAAGACTGAATGAATTTCCAGTACATCATCAGTTTTAAAGTTTACACAAGCGTGTATAAAAATATCCCTCCTGATACACACAGATATGAATGTCTCCAACATGAGAATAGTTGTTCACTACAGACACTTGTTTGCTCAATGAATAAAATCCATTTGTATTCTCTTGTAAATACTGTAGTCACATCTAAACTCTGTCATACAACTTTATTTCAAATTATTAAATCTATAAAATAATAATGAATGGCTAGTGAATGAATTTTCAACAAAAATACTAAAAAGTTTTCATATCAGTTATTTCGAATGTGTGAATAAGTAAACTTGCATATCTGTCAAGAAGAACAGGTCTCATTGGGTGAAAAGAAGCAACAGAGATCATTATGTAACCCCGTCCCCTAAAAGCATGTCCTGTTTCCTACCTAAGGAAGAGTACAGATGTAATTTATTCCCAAAGCTTCTTTAGGCAGAGTCACCTATGCTTGATCTCTTCTTCCTTAATTCCACTCAATTCTCAGTCTGAAACTGAGATTTCTGCCTTAAATATTCTACTATACCATTATTGGCTAAAGCCAAGAATGTTTCTACCAATTCTACCAAGAATTGTTTCTATCAATCCAAGGAGCACATTTCTGCCTTTCTACATCTGTCACTCTGTGCCCACCTTCTTCTCCTTGGTTTCCATAATATTATTTTCTCCCTGTTCTCTCCTTCCCTACAGACTCCCCTTCCAACTCTCCCTTAAGCCAAATCATTGCTTTCCTAGGCCCTGATTTATTTTCTGAGACATTGAACATAAACCTAGAGTTTTTACTAGAATTTCCCTGTGGATACTTTCTAAATCTCTAGCTAAGACTTTCTCTTGAACTCAAGACCTGCCCACTGGTCACTTCTCTGTGTATGTCCAAAAAAGCACTTGAGGACTACACAAAGCCCAAAGTGAGCCACTGTTTAACACACTGCACCCTGCCTGAACCTTTGGACTCCCTTCCTTCAAGTGAGCAGTAGCACTAGCCTACCACCCATCAAATCAGACAATCAAAGCAGAATCCTCCTCTCACTCTCCACAGGTAATTACTCCCCGTAGCCCACCAATCCCATCCTCTCCATCACTGTTGCTGCCGTCCTGGCGCAGGCACTCATTAGGCCTTCTATGGCCTCTTGCAGCAGCTGTCTGACTCATCTTTCTGACTCTGGCTTTGTGCACCTACCTTTCACCAATCTAACCTCTACGCTGCTGTCAGGGTGGCCTTTCTAACTTACAAATCTGATCACA
Organism: Callospermophilus lateralis; assembly: GCF_048772815.1. NCBI lineage: Eukaryota > Metazoa > Chordata > Mammalia > Rodentia > Sciuridae > Callospermophilus > Callospermophilus lateralis. The sequence goes on from NW_027510272.1 coordinate 4,210,861, forward strand.
TCACTCCTCTGCTTAAAATTCTTCAGTAGCTCCCATAGTCGTGTTTTCTAAACTTGTCTCACCTCTAGAGCTTCTGATTCCTTGGACCACAGCTAGGACTTAAGGTCCTGTATTTTAATGAGAGCCCCCAGGTGATTCTTATAATTAGATGAGGCAACACTGATCCAAAGAATTCAAATCTCAACTTTGCAGAACATGTGAGCTCAGCCTCGTCACTCCTGCTTCCCCTCCCAGAACCTCCAAATAGACACACTACAGTTAATCCTTAACTGCACTGAGTCACACGTAGTCTCCCCAAAGTGCCATAATGTCATGCTCTTGCACACCTCAACACTCTCCACATGATGCTTCTGGGAGCTACGATGCAGTCTCTGGCTTATCCAACTAGTCTTGCAGTTCTCTGTTCAAGCCTACCTCAGCTATGAAGCCTTCTTTACTTCTCACTCAGATTTAGGGACACCTTATCCTATGTCCCCACACATTTTGTTTTATGTGATCACATTACTCCTCTGCTTATAGCATTTTAGCATTCCCAGTCCTTGCGACCTAACTGCTTTGACATATACCTTGACCCACTAAACTAGGGGACTTGAGGGAGTAGAAACTTTCATATTTTTATCCCTAACACTTTGCATAGAGTCTAGTATTAAATAAATATTTGAGAAATTACCAAATAAATGACTGAAAGCCACATTAGCTGGAAAATATTGGCCTGGATTCTGGCTCCATTCTGCCAATAACTAGCTGTCTCATCACAGAACAAATAACACCCTCACAGAGCCTGTTTTCTCATACATAAAAGTGACAAATTTAACACATGATTTCTTTGGCTTATTTTTAATGTTTTATTATTGAAAAGTTCAAATTTGTTCAGAAGTAGAAAGAATGCTATGATGAAGCCCCGTGGTACCCACACATAGCTTCAATCATTACAGGCTTCCTAGCCAGAATTTTTTTTCCTCTGTACTGCCACCCACTTCTCTCTCTTCTGATTATTTTAATATGAATTACAGATATCTATCATTTAATCTATAAGTAATTTAGTATGCATGTCTAAAAATTCTCTCTAAAAATTTTAGCATAATACCATAATCACATCTTGGTAGATTGAGTTTATGGTCATAATTGGTCACACAGGTCACCTTATTAGAATTCATACCCTGAAAGGACAAAGCCATCAAGTATTTTCCAACTCCTTAAATTTGAGTTTGGCCATGTGAATTGTTTATGTCAAAGCAATGTTAGAGGACATGACCCAAAAAGAGGTTGAAGAGAACTTCATATGGTTGGCCTTAGGCTTCCACGGAGTCCTGTTTTTACATCAGGATATTATAGTTCAACATGGATAAGAAACATGTGGAGAGATCCTGGGCACAACATAAAACTTAGAATCATCCCAGCAATTCACAAGTCCATAGCCTGAAGCAGAGCCACTCCAGGCAATGCACAGACACATACACAAGAAATAAATAACCTGTAGCTATATGCCACTGATATTTTGTAGTCCCTTGTTAATGCAGAAAAATCCGAGACAATATTACTAGTAATTAGCAACCAACAGTAATTCCTTAATGTCACCAAACCTTCCTTAATGTTAACCAAATGATTTTTTTTGTTTATAGTTCTTTTTATTTTTAGGGGTTAAAACTTGCATATCATAAAGTGCATAAGTTTTAAGTACATGTATCACTTGATGAGCTCTGATAAATAGATGGCAACTGTAATGATTCAAAGCCTTGTCAGAGCAGAGAACATCATCATTTCCACAGAAAGTTCCTTTGTGCCCTACTCCAGTCTATTCCCACCCACCATCATCCCCTTAGGTAATCACTGTTCTGATTTTTCCCCATCAGTTGGTTTTGCCTATTCTAGAACTTCATATAAATGACAGTGTACAATGAATAACCATTCACTCAGTGTATTATTTTTTGAGACCAATTCATTCTATTGTGTATATCAATTATCTCCTTTATATTGATGAATAGTATTTCAATGTATGAACATGCCACAGATGGTTTAGCTGTTCTATTGATGAACACCCAGGCTGTTTGCTTTGGGTTATTATAAATAATGATGCTCTAAAGTTTTACACATGACCTTTCTTAGTCATATTTTTTTCTCTTAAGAAAAGACTTATTTGTATTTTTAAATCCTAATATTGTTAGTTTACAATGATTTTCATTCCTTTTTCTAAAGTGGTTGTATAATTTTATACTCCCAACAGTGTATGATTTCTGGTTATTCCACAACCTTGCCAACCTTCAATGTTGTCAATTTCTTAAACTTTCTCCTTTCTGACCAAACATGTCCAAAGTCTCCAGCCACTCTCTGGGGTATGTAGCAAAATTATAATGCAGTTTTCATTTTCCTTTACCTGGTATCAAACACTTTTCCTTGTGTCTATTGAACATATATGTATTTTCTTTTAGGATTTTATTTTCTGTTCAAATCATTAGTAATTAAAAAAAATCAGGTATCAGGTCATTTGTCTTTTTATTGTAGAGTTGTAGGAGTTTGTTCCTTTTTTAATATAAATCTCAAATATAAAATTTTTACTTTGAGATAATTATTTTCCAAATTATTTCAATATCTTGAATATCTAAACCACAATATCACAGCAAGGATATTGACATCTATACACTCAAAAAAGCAAAAAAAAAAAAGTGGAATACAAAAAATATCCAGATAATGTGCAAAAAGCTGAAAAGAAAAGAGAAAAAAGCAAAATAGAATGTTGACCAATGTAAAATGAATAATAAAAAGGTAGACCTAAACATAGTAATAATCACATTACAATTTAATGGACTTATCCTAGAGAGTTTTATAGAAAAAAATTGATAAACTGGTTCTATGTTGTATATGGAAAAGCAAAAGACGTAGAATTGAAAATTTTTTTTTAAAAAGAAGAACAAATTTGGAGTTCTTACTGTTTTCAGAACTTACTATAAATCCACATTGGTGACAGACCTACAGATCACTGGGATGGAACTGAGAAGTGGGGTGAGCCTTAAACCCTCAACTGATTTCTAACAAAGGTACCAAGCTAATTCCACAGTCAAGGTTGAAGTTTAAAAAGTGCTGCTAGAGCAACATGTTTTCTCATAAGACAAAATATATAAATAAAGCAGCCCTTTATTTTCAGCCACATACAAAAAGTAACTGGAAATAGATCATAGAAAAAAAAAAGATGAGCTAAATATAAAGCTAAAAGCAAAGTTTTAAAAAGAATAAAATGTTTGTGATAGTGAGTGAGATAAATATTTCTTAAACAGGTCACAAAGAGAACAAAGTAGAAAAGAAAAATTGATTAAATGAGCTACATCCAAATTAAAAACATATGCTCTTTGAAAAATAAGGTTAAGAAGGCAAAAAAAAGACACAGACTGGGAGAAAATATTTACAAAAACACATATTGGACAAAATGTTTGCATCTAGAATAGATAAAATACTTAAGGTTTAATAAAACAACCCTAAGAATGTTTTTAAGTAGGCAAAACATTTGAAACATTTCACAAAATAAGATAGATAAATACTGATAGACATCTGAATAGCTCTTTAACATCACTAAACATTAAAATAAAATGAGATAGCTCTACACACTCACTAGAAACGCAAATTTAAAAGATAGATGATGCAAAGTGTTCGTGAGAATATAGTTCAAGTAATACTGTCCTAACTTACTGGTTCCATTTGATCAGAAATAAGAGTAACTGGAAAGCATTTGGCATTATCTTACAAAGCTGAATGTTCATTTACATCTGACACAGCACTATTCATCATAGGTATTTATCTAAGATTAATGAACATATGTCAAAATAATTTGTGCATGAATGTTCACAGCAGTACTATTAATTAATAACATAAAACTGGAAACAGCATTCAATTGGTACATAAAGACACAGTGACCTATCATACTATGAAATATAATCAGCTATAAAAAAGAATGAACTACAGGTACATGCACCAACATGACCACAAGAGCATCATAGGGAATGAAAACGCCAGACATACAGGTGAAAGGGTAGGTCAGCAATGGTCTATGGATGGGCCTAAGGCGGGTAATCAATTGCAAAGAGCAAAGGAGAATGTTTTCATGTAACAGAAGTCACTTGATGGTGATATTGGTAACATATTTATATACAGTTGCCACTATCATCAAACTGCACATTAAAAGTGGGACAATTCATCATATGTAAGTTTTATCTCAAAAAAGTAAAAAACAAAAATACATCTAAGGAAAATGTGATAAACTGGACAATATCAACACTAAAATCCTATTTTTGTTTTTTATTATAAGAGGAAAAATAATGACTCAATGAGGGAGAACCCCACCCTTCCTTTTTTTTACCAGGAATAAATGAATCAGTCTGGATGAAGTATTCATCAACAATGACTCCATGCCACTATGGAGCATAAGGAGAATAAAAATTAAAGTTATGTGTGCGTAAAATTTCTTTTCAAAGCTTCAAGTGATTCAGAGAGAAAGTTGACATGATCCTGTGAAATTTGATACCATTTTAGTCCTGATTTCTCTATTTTGTTTCTCTTTATCTTAAGGAGTTATTCATAAAATTCTCAGTCACTCTCAAATAGCACCCACCCACTTCCCCTAAATACCACCTTACCCCTGATGGCAAAGGGAAGTGTCTGTGACAAACATTACAACTCATTCTTCATTACTAATTCAATCCTTCATTCATCTTAAAAAAAAAATTCATCTTAAAAAAAAAATGTCCTTAGTGCTTGAATGTTGGGGAAAACACGAGCAGGAATGAGATTGTTTAGAATGGGACATGCAAAGACTTAAATGTAAATTGATGTGGTGATATAAATGGACCCTTACATAAAATTTTAAGCATACATGCCAGTCTTCATTGAACACAGATTAGCTTTCCAAGGCAAGAATCTACTGGGCCCATTCTAACTGCTTCATAGGGATTTTCTCATTTAATGCTTCTAACAACCCTATAATGTAGGTTTATATTATTACTCCCATTTAACAGATGAGAAAATGGTAAGAAACTTGTCCAAAACATACACCATTCCCATGTTATCTATGTTGTATGGATGATCTTACCAAAGATAAATAAAGGAATAGCTAAGTAAAATTAAATGAGAGGCAGTTTCCTAGCTTAAGCAGCTCACAATCATATAGTGAAAGGGCACAAAATGGCACTTTGACAGGCTGAAAGATAATTGAACCCTGGGTACACCTATTTGCATGTCTGAATGTCTTACAAGTTGGTATAATAACAAACATGTCTAATGTCTCTAGTAATGGCATCATTTAAAATATCATAGCCATAACTCAAAGCTACATATTTAACTTAGAGTTTCTTGCCAAGAATATTGCAAAAATCTGATTGGAAATTGTTTTATTTTCAAAATTAAGGCACCAACTTCCCTAACAAGACCCCCAAAGTACAAGAAATAAAGCCAAAAAGCTCCTGCACAGCTAAGGAGATGATTAAGAGAGTAAAGAGAAAGCCTAAAGAATGGGAGGAAATCTTGGCAAGCTACTCCTCTAATAGGGGATTAATATTCAGAATATACAAAGAACTAAAAAAATTTAACCCCAAAAACAAATAATCAATGAATGGGCAAAAAAAAAAAAAAAAAAAAAAAAAAAAAAAAACTAAGCAGGAACTTCTCAAAAGAACAAACACATATGGCCAACAAATATATGGAAAAAATGTTTAACATCTCTAGCAATCAGGGAAATGCAAATCAAAACTACACTAAGATTTCATCTGACTCAGAATGGCAATGATCAAGCATATGAACTTAAATTCTGGTGAGTTTTGAGGAAAACATACACTTGTACATTGTTGGTGGGGCTGCAAACTAATAAAACCACTCTGGAAAGAAATATAGAGATTCTTCAAAAAAAAGGGGGGGGTAGAACCACCATATGACCCACTATCCCATTCCTTGGTATTTTCCCCAAGGAAAATCGGCGTACAGTGATACAGCCACTTTAATGTTTATAGCAGCAAAATTCACAATAGCTAACTTATGGAATCAACCTAGATGCCCCACAATAGGTGAGTGGATTAAGAACTCCACTCATCCAGTCCACTCTGGATGGAGGGAAAAGGAGGGATCATGAACTGAAATCAATTTCCATGCGTGTATGAGTTTGTGGGAAGGAACCCAACTACTATGTATAACTCTTAAGACTCTAATAAAAAAAAATTATGTAATTTCTTTTGCCATAAACTCCCATAAAATGGACACAGTGCCATATAAGCACTTTGAAGTCCCTGTAAGGTCTTACTAAAGCGTAAATGAAAATATTGTCTGAATGCCAATTGAGTAGACAGACGCATTAAGTTTTTAAGAAATAAAAATAAGCAAGCATTTGAGTTCTGATTCTTAATAACCTTTGTTTATTTTCAGCTAACTTCAGTGTCCCCTATTACCTAACACTTTAATTCTAACTAAATTCACACTGAAGTTTCAAATTAAAATGACAAAATACAGAAAACATACAGTGCATTCGTCATCAGAGTCCCTTCAGAAAGACTTATTTCAATCTAAAATCCAAGAGATTGGTCTGAGACCATGGAAAAGAAAAAAGGAAGGAAGTAGGGAGAAGGAAAGATGAGGGAGCAAAGGAGAGAGAGGATTTTATTTTTCCAGACTCAGATTTTGAGAAAGAGTCCTCCAACCAAAAGTTTGTTTCCTATTCCTCCACCGCTTCTGTACTTCATCTTGGCGAGGGATTTCTAGTCAAATCATTAACCTCTTTGAGTCCTAATTTTCTCATCTGCAAATTGTAGATAATGACCATAATCCCAACCTTTTCCAGCTGTTGGAAGACTTATCTGTGAGAATGTGAAAGCAATTGAAAACTTCTAAAATATCTTTCAAATATTCACCTATTAGGTGAATATGTGTAGTGCTGCTGCAGCTCAGGACATGGGGAACAAGCCGAGAACTTGACCCTGTTTGAAACTTAACTCTCCCTGATTCCCCATCCAAGCAGCCTGAAAGCTGTGGATCCAGCGGGAAAGGAAAATGACCCTCAGAATCGGTATGAAATGAGATGCCCAAGATGGGAGGAGAGTGGAAACAGGGAGAGCTGGGGCGAGAGACTGTTTAATGTTCAAAACCAGTGCCAAGCTAAATTAGAAACAGGAGTCTCTGTACCTGTAACTTACCTCATCGGTATATAATCTGAAACTTGAGATCCCCTCACAGAGAAGTAAAAATAGCAATGCTCTCCAGCAGGCCTGTTCTCTGCCCAGGACAGAGAATGATGGGGGAGGGCCAGGCAGAGATTGCCAATCACATGGCCTTGGCGGAACGCTGTTTTCCTGTCCCCTGGTAATGACAAAGGGGATGTACCCAAGAGAGGTGACTGCAGGGGTCTGACAAAGACACCTTCTGGGGAGGATGACCTGGTGCCTTAGAGTCACCCAATTTTATTGTCCCTCTTTCCCTCTTCCTGTTCCTATGACATTTCCTCAAAGTGAAGTGTCATTGAAGTTCTGAGCCTGCCTAATCCTATTATGATTAAGGCAAGTCAACTATTCTAGGAGAGGCAAGGACTCATGCAGGTGCAGGGCAGATGAGTCTACTTTCCAGGGCAAGTAGCTGGCTTCTAGCACCATGGAAGAAATGGCTTGCTAAATGGTTACCTCACTCTGTGAACATATTTTTCCCTCCCAGGGGAAGTGAGTTTGTGAACCTCTAGAGAAAGGTTGACTCCCCTTCTTCAATTTAAGGCCTAGTCCCTCTCACGTAACTCTGCTGTGTTTTGTCATCCACCGAGCAAGTGATATAGGAAGGCTTGGTCTTCACTTAACTCCTATAATGTGGATAGAGTGACCAAGTAGAAAGAAAATGAGCTGAGAACATGAGTATTAATTAATCACAGTGCCTGGGAATGACTTTCAACATTCTTTGTGATGATTATATACTAGATGCTATTCTTATAATGAATGAAGCTTTAATGATTCCTAATGTTGAATCAACCTTGTGTTTATTAAATAAATTTTACTTATTTTTTTTTTTTTAAAGAGAGATCCTAGAATTTCAAATCCTCTAAAAATACCAAAATAAGGAATATTATCTCAAAGGGTTAAACAAGTTTAACTTTAGACATGTTGTCATGTCATTCAAGGCTCTTGGCTAAGCAAAATTTCTGTGTAATATTTCAAACATGCTTTAGTCTTAATTTCTAAAACCCTATTTACTCATGTGAATGGGTTTATTCATTCACTTTGCAAGAACTGATATATTCTTCCTGTTGGCATTTGAAGAGAAGTATTTATTTACTTAATTATTTCAACCTAACTTTGTTCATAAGTGGGGTCATCCAAATTTTACTTATTCTACTATATTGAGAGAAAGTGGCAACGACTAACATGATGGAGTAGAAGCAGGAAAAGATGGTGCCATCCAGACCTGAATTTGAGTCCTGGCTTGCCTCATCAGCTCTAAACCATGGAGAACTTCAACAACTTTTCCGTATTCCCTTCCATTACTTTTTCTATAAAATATGGGAGGAGGAGTGCCTACTGTAGTGCATTATTTTAACAATTCAATAAAATGGTGTGTGTAAAAGTCACCAGAACTGCACTGTCCAACAGAAATATACTGCAAGCCATATTTGTCACTTTAAATTTTCTGGTATCCATATTTTAAAAAGTAAAAACAAAAAAAAACTTGTAAAATTAATTATAGTAACATATTTTCTTTAATCCAACATGTCCAAAATATTATCATTTCAAGACCTAATCAGACAAGCTTATGTTAATAAAACATTTAAAAAATTTTTCCCTAGTAAGTCTTCAAAAGCCAGTGTGTATTTTACACATACAACATGCTTCAATTAGGACACTAAATTTTCAAAGGAAATACTTAATCTATATTTAGATTTGTTAAAATTTACAGTTGAAAAATTAGATTCACATACCCAAGTTGTTCCAAAAGTACTTAAATGTTTCCAGACACTAAGTTGAGTATCAATATTTTAAATTTGAAATGATCAAGATGAAATAAAATTTTTAAAAATCAGTTCCTCATTCACACTGCCCTTCTCTTTTAAGTGCCTGATAACCAAGTGTGGCTAGTGGCTACTATGGACCCTGAAGCCCTAGAAGAATCCTTGGACTTAAAAGGTGCTCAATGAATGAAATATTTTTTTCCTGCCCACTAATACCTAATCTGAATCTGAAGTTTTCTTAGCAATGAGGTTTCAACTTTGAGAGTGATGTGAATAACATCAATGACACACTTGATGTTAAACTAAAAACCAAACGTTGATATGTCATAATTTCTGTTTACCATCACAAATATTACCCAGTGGTATTGTGAAATTACAACCATAACACTGCTCTGTTTTTTAGTGCATTTCAGTTTTCCATACCGCTATACTATACCATCCTGTCCTTCCCTATCTCAGATAATAATTATACCAGCATTTTCATTACATGTAAAATATGAATATAAAAGAAAGAGAGAATCAACCCATCAATCAAAAACCACTGCTTTGGAAATTTATGACTATTGGGCTAAATATGCATGTGTCTGTAATCAGAGCAATTAGGCAAGAAAAAGAAATAAAAGACAACCAACCAGGAAAGGGAGAAGTGAAATTGTTTGTTTTTTGATGATCTGATCTTCCACATAGATAACCAATAAAAATCAATAAAGTTGCAAGACACAAAAATTCAATATTCAAAACATCAGTAGCATTTCTTTTTTTACTTTCTTTTTAAGTAGGGAAAATGTATTTTGGCTCAGAGGTATAGTCCATGGTGGGCTGACTCCATTGCTCAACGCCCATGGCAGTACATAATGATGGGAAGGTGTGATGGAGGAGTACTGCTCCACTCACGGTGTCCAGGAAGCAGAGAGAATCAATCAGTAGCATTTCTGTGCACTAACAATAAACTATCTGAAAACTAGGAAGACAATTCCATTCATAATAACATTTAAAAAAAACAAAATACTTGTAAGTAAATTTAACCAAGGAGTTGAAAGATTTGTAAACTGAAAATTATGAAACATTGATGTAAGAAATTAAGGAAGGCACAAATAAATGGTGAGATATACCATGTTCATCCCATGGATGCAAATGGGGGAAAGGTCCACAACATTGGTTTGGACAATATTTTGTGGATGTGACACCATAAGCATAGGCAACAGGGGCAAAACCAGACAAATGAGCCTGCATCCAAATAAAATGCTTCTGCACAGTAAACGAAACAACAAAGTGAAACAGCAACTCACAGTGGGGATAAAATATTTTCAACTCATGCATCTGATAAGAAACTTATATCCAAAATGCATAAGGCACTCAATTTAGTAGGAAAACAAATAGCCCAATTTAAGCAATGGACAAAGGACCTGAATACACATTTCCCAAAAGAAAACACACAAATAGTGAGCAGATATATGAAAAAAAAAGTTCAACATCGCTGATCATGAGATAAATGTAAATTAAAACCACAATGAGACATTACCTCACTCCTGTTAGAATGACTATTATAAAAAAAAGACAAAAGATAACAAGTGTTGGTGAGGATATGGGGAAAAGGTAACCCTTGCACTTTGTTGGTGGGAATGTAAATTAGTATAGTCATTATAAAAACATAACAACTGTTTCTTAAAAAACTAAAAATAGAACTATAATATGATCCATCAAACCCAATTCTGGTTATATATCCAAAGGAATTTAAATAAGTATGTTGTAGAGATATATGCACTCCAGCATTTTTCACAATACCCTAGATATAAGCAACCTAAATGAATAATGAAAATGTGGTACATACATATAATAAAATACTATTCAGTCTTTAAAAAGAAGGAAAATTCCTTTGTGACAACATGGGTGAACTTGGAAGTTCACCCGGAAGCTAAGTGAAATAAACCAGACACAGTAAGACAAATACTGCATGATCTTGCTTATATGTGAAAGCTAAACAAACAAACACACACACACAAACATACAAAACAAACAAACAAAAAAAAAACCCTGAAGACATAGAAGCACTTAAGTCACACTTATAGACTAATGATTACCAGAGGCTGGGGATGGGAGAGCGGGGAATGGAAAAATGTTGACCAAAGTGTTCAAAATCTCAATTATATAGGAGTATCTATCATCACAGCATGGTAACCATGGTTAATAATAATATATTGTATATTTCAAAATTGCTAAAAAATAAATTTTACACATACTTGCTATAAAGAGTATCAGTATCTGAGGAGATGAATATTTTAATTAGTTTGATATAATCATTCCACAATATATGCACATATCAAAACATCACATCATCATGACACTCAAACCTTGAAAAGATTGTTTGTAAGTTCCAAGAGCTTCCTTGCTTCCTCACCTGAGGACTGGTAATATAGTCTTAAGCTTTTTCTTCAATCCTGGAGTTCCATAACCTTCAATACATTCTTCTTTTTTATTCTAAAGCTACCCATTGTCTGTTGCTGCTTGAACTCAATCATTCCTCACTGAAATAATAATGTTCTGTTATAAAATATGAATTCTCTCAGGTCTGTGCCTGCTTGGCCACAATGAACTTACTGCTCTTTCTCTGACTATGCAAACAGAAAGATGCCTATTAATGAGCTCATGAAGTTGAGTAACAGTCTCAAACAATTGCTTTGCAGTCTCCCAAGAGCCCTAATTAGAATCCTTTATTTGCCTCCATCTGAGGCAAACTTCATTGTGGAGGTGAGGATATTTGACAGAGATGGAGAGAAACTTCAGATTATTTTGACCTGAAAAAAACCCATCAGAGTGATTCTAATTGATGACATTGTAAAATACAGCCCATATTGCAAAATCAACTATACCTGAATTAGATGCCAAGCAAATATTTTTTTCCATCTTCAAACAAATTGTCTTCAATCTGGAGCTCTTTACTCATGTTTCTCCTCCTTGATAACCTTCATTTTTCTTTATCAAGTTGAATGTTTTTTCACATTTGTAACTCAACAAATACTTTGAGAAATCTTAGATGCTTCCAACAAAAATGTGTACAATGAAATGCATATTGTAGAGGATCAAAATAATTACAAGTCTGGCCTCTATACATAGAATAGAGTGTGACTGTTAACAATGGAAAGATATTTGTGTGTTCATAGAAATACAGGACTTATTGTTCTGCAAACATGGCACAAAACTACTGCCAAAAGTTATAGACAGTGCAGAGTATAGGCCAACTTTTTTTGTGTGTGTGGTCTACATTAACAGGGATTGCTTTCAATTTAAATCTATAATTCTGTTGCAGTCTTCTGCTCCCATTGCTGTTTCCTCAGGAATGTCTTTTTCTCTGCAATGTTATTACCAGCTCCCATTTTTCAGGCCCCTGTGTTGATCTTAAGATCAAGCCATAGGTTTTTCTCCTTTCTCATTAGCAGAAGGCTTGCTTGGGCTTGGGATAACCTGTGTTTTTCTACATTCCTCCATTGTATTATTTATGCTTTGTTTATTATAAACACACATTTGAAAACTACATAAATTCTTCTAGATCATTGAGGTCACATTTGAAATCTATATGCTCTAATGTGCAGAGCTAAAGTCCAGTGGCCTATAAACATGAATGCAGCCTTGAGTTGTTTTTCTCTGGAGAGTAACACCTACCTGCATAGGCTAAACAGGCATTGGGGAAAATCCTACCAAGTAAGACTCCCATTACTTTCATGCGTGTTATGCATTAGTTCTGCTTTGGGGAACTAATGTGTGATAACATTTTTATATTGGGGAAAAAACATTTTAAATAGTCTTCTTAAAGCACTTAATGTAAATGATAAAATACTTAAATATTCACCTTAGAAAAGAGAGTAGTTTTTTCATTATTGTTTGTCAAATGGTTTCATAGATGCTGTCTGAAGACTTAAGACTCCTAGATCAGAGACAAAGAATTTTATTATTTGTAGTACAGCAAGAGCAATGTATTTATAATAGTTTCCCTTGCCCCTAAGTGCCATGGGAGTGATACAAATGGGTCCAGTAGGCTATATTATAGAAAAGGAACCCTGAGCTTAGGGAAGCCACATCTTTTATAATGGGAAGTAGGCATTTGCCCTTCACTCTGGAGTGATCTTCCTCACTGGACTGTGAGGAAACATGTCCTTCCCTCAAGAAAGGGAAGCCATCTCGATCTTCCAAGTCTGTCCATTATATAAACATTTTTAAAAAGATGATTCAGAACAAAGGCAATCAGTCACTAAATGTGCAATATATGGAGAAATACAAGGCCCAATGGCAAATTTTCTCTTCACATTACTGACATATCCAATTGCTTATAAAACTTTGAGATTGCTTTTAGATAAGATGTGAAAAGTGTGCCATATCTATTTAGGCTTATTTCTCAATGGGAGACCTATTACTTAGCCTTTCAACTTAGGACAACATGATTCAAGATACAATTGTCAGTATAATGTATGTGACTTTGGAATCTCTCCTTAAGTACAGCTGCAAAACTTTCTTTTAAAAATATAAGACATAAAATGTATCTTGGGTGAATAACTTATCCTACTCTATAGAATGAACTGTGCATGGTTTACTAAAAATATAGGTATATTTGCCATTTGCTGTAGATATAGCATGGTATTCACTGTGCTGGGTACTTTACATATATTACTTTATTAAATTATTCTAAAATCTTTTGATGTTTCAATCTCTATTGTTAATATGAAAAATCCAACAGATGATGAATAAATTGCCCAAAATAAATAGTTAATAAAGATCATGATTTGACCAGAAGTGTGACCAACCCAAATTGAGATACTTATCTCCTATACTACTCTGTCTCTTCTAATAACTATTGAGTGCTTAAATGTATGGATAAGTGGAAAACAATATCATAAAGGTATCAATGTAATGAGGTCTGTGATTAACTCTCAATTTTCTCTAAGGTGTTAGTAAAATTCTTAATTGATATCAGTTATATCTAAGTTTTACAACTCAGAACTTAGAATAAAAGACTCTCACTTTTAAATTAATTCCTGTTAACCTTACGGCTGCAATGAGATTCAACCAAAAGAACTTGCCCGATCAAATCTCACCTTATACTGCAGAAAACATGGATGAGATTTCCTTAAATCATCTGCCAAAATCAACTTGCTTACTTTTCTTGAATAATACAAATATATTTATAGTCCAGTAATAGATTTAAATAGTCTATGCCACATCAGTCATCTTTGACCAAGAAATCCCCATCCCTTTCTGATCTACACTGGCTCCTTGTAACCGATGACTTTTTAAATATAAGTGGTGATGAAGCAAACGTAAGCATTAATATTGTATTAGAAACTGAGGATGGGGTAGGAATCAATATCATAAGACATTTCTTCATCAAAAGAACATAATAGAAGCTGACTCTGATCCTTGATTCACATAGAGAGTGGTCATTAAAGTAATTCTTCATTATAATTTTAGACCACTCCAGGTCAGCAGGAAGCAAGCAAATACCCCTCCAGCAAAAATTGATAACCACTACTTTGAAGAGCAAGATCTGTGCCATAACTAGGAAAGGAACCATCATGACATTGTTGAAAAGATTGAAAGGACATTTGAATTTGCATCCATGTTTATCACTGTTCCTGGAACAGAAGTCCATTTTTCTTCTATGTCTTGTTCCTGTTTTGGGAAACAGCCAGAAGTCATACCTTCTTGGCTAATGTGCAAAGAGTGACTCAGGAGTGTTACAAACAGCAAGGCTTCATGATATGGAAGAGGTAGCAATTTTCCTGAGAACTCCTTTGTGTTGTCAAATAAGAGATTTGAAAGGCAGGCATAAGAATTGTGAGTACAAAGTTTAAAGAGCAGAGCCTATTTGGGAAGCAGGAAATCCCTACAGAGGTCTCCTACCTCATAAAGAGCTAAGGCTCAAGGGTCTTTCCTTTGATAGGAAGAGAAAATTGAGTTGACTAGACTCATAATCTTTGTTTCTCCTGTGTTATAACCTATCTCTGAAAGTGTCCTAACCCTTCCATAAAGAACTTGGCATGTGCCTGTGAATTCTGACAGGTGAGACTTTTGGAGGCCTTTGTAGCAGAATTCCACCCCAATTTCTCCCAGACTTGAATATAGAAGGGTATAGTGCCCCTCAGATGGCTCAGAATCATAGTCAACAGTGATGACCTGGATCCTTTAATTGTGTTAGGCAGGGAGCATCCCCAAGCCGGGAGAAGGCAACCTTTGCAAAAGGTCCTTAATGATCTCTAGGCTACATCTGAGGACCAAAATCCAGCTTTTAAACAGCAGAGTGCACTATTGCTGTAATCCTCTCTGTCCCTATTGGCCAACCCTTTGTGTTGTTACTAGATTTTCAAAGTGGCAAAAAACAGAACAAAGGAAAACAAATGTGTCCTCTTCCCAAAGAAGATATGGTATAGACCCATTTGCCCTTTGCCAGGAATAAATGGCTTTCAGGAAAAGTTTTCTGAGATATTTTATTTAGTTACTTCATGTTAAATTGTGAGTGAATATGCATGTGTGTATTTGTGTGTATGTGTGTGTGCTTTATAAAAGGAATAATGAAGGAAGGAAGAAAATGAGTTAAAAAAGAAGACATCAAGGGTCTAATAGTACATATCTTTTTAGGCCTCTTATCTATATTAGCTGACTTATTAAGCAGTTGTTTTTCTTGGCGGTGGCGGTGGGGAGTGGGGGTTCTGTACCGGTGATTGAACTCAGGGGCACTCAATCACTGAGCCACATCCCCAGCCCTATTTTTTATATTTTATTTAGAGAAAGAGTCTCACTGAGTTGCTTAGTGCCTCGCTTTTGCTGAGGCTGGCTTTGAACTCACGATCCTCCTATCTCAGCCTCCCCCTGAGCTGCTGGGATTATAGGCAGGCATCACTTCACCTGGCTTTATTAGGCAGTTTAACCAAGCATTAGTACATTAATTTGAATGATTAAGCAAAATTTTAAAAAAATAAGAAATATCAAGTAATGTACCCAAATTCATGTAACTGCTCAGAGCAAAACCAGGATTTAAATTGAATGAAGTGCAAGCAAACATGATGCTACTTCCTCAGGTTATGGCTGCATGTTGTAAACCATAAATACAAAATATCCCACAGGCGGTAAGCTCTCCTGATATCCTTTGGAGAGTGTTCCAGGAAATGAGAAGAGAGTTTTGGAGCTGAATTAGGAGATAAAATGGTTTCTGACAAATACACAGATACCCTTCCCTACAGAAGAGCTCAGATTCCTGAATGAATCCCTTCAGCAAAAAAAAAAAAAAAAAATGTTCCAGAACTGGGCCAGCCTTCCCTCATGCAAACCAGTACTTACTAAAGAACTCGAGGGACCTAATGGTGACCTAAGCTTTCTAACCTAGGACAGATAACGTCAGCAGAAAATAGGACCAGAGACAGGTAAGAGAGTGTCTGGGGTATATTGTTCCCAGGTCTTTTTGCCAGTACAGAGGGTGTCACACAACACTGCAGTTAACAATATTTAATTACTATCTACCAGGGTTTCTGGGGATCATTAACATACAAATAATTGTTCAGATGCTCTTGTAAAAAGCGAAATGGTGAAAACCAGAAATGATGGGAAACAAGAAGACAATGAGCAAGGTTTCTAAATAAAGGCATTTTGGGGAAGGTGAGAGTGAGGTGGGCAGCCAGCAAATGGATGGGGTGGGGGAGGAAGAAGCTAGAGAGGCACAGTGATATTTTCTCTTTTTCCCAGTGCACAAGGTAAGATGGCAGAGAAGACTGCCCATCATCCCCAGGATCTCTTCTGTATTCATTGTAGGCCTTTCCACAGGCTGAACCCAGAAACAGGGAGCTATTGAGGAAAAGCGATGGTCCCAGGCTGAGCTTCCTTCCATGCCTGTCTGGAAGGCAGGTCAGAAGATTGTGTTCTCCAGCCGTGCCACTGGAAAATGATGGATCCCTTGAGTTTAATGTTCTTGAAAAAAATCAGTGAGGGGATTATAAAATGTGTGTACCATGAAATGTTTCACCTGATCTCAAGGCTCTAGTTAATTACGATATTTAATGAGTGGTAACTATGTGTTGGGCATTCTTTTAGGTATTTTCTGTGTTACATAAAAATGCCTAATCTTCACCAAAAAGCCTCAAACAAAAAAAAAAGTGTTCCTATTCTCATTTTACAATAAGGAAACGGAGTCTCAGAGAGGTTAAGAACTGGACTAAGAACCATATGATGGTGTGACTGAGTAGCAAGGGCAATGTAGTTTGATTCCCAAAGCCAGTGTGTGCTTCATTAAATCAAGAGATCCTTCAGTGTGTTACAGCAGAAGAAGAGAGGGCGAAACAGGGAACTGAATTCTCTGTAAGTTTTCTACTAAAACAGTTCTTTAAGCCAAAGAAATTAATGGATGCATCCGTAGTTTACACTTTTAAGCATCAGTAGTCAGATCAGAGATTAGTTTCAGAACAGCAAGGAATCATAACACCTCTGAGTATGAGGCCAGCTAGATTTTGAGGTGCAGAATCTCTTCAAATTAATTAGCTGTACCCAGAAAGTAGAGAGCTACAGGGCAAGTGTTTGTACAGAGAACAAAATACACCTTTCCCTTCTAAAGCCTCTGTCTCAACACAGATCAAGAAATCGACATCTGCCCTCTCTTCAAGGAGTAGCAAGAACTCACTTCAGGAAACTTTGAATCCCTTCCACCCAGTTGTTTGGGGCTTCCCTTGATTGAGCAGCACTCCCACCCACCTGTTTCCCCTCAGGAATCAACGGAGTTCGTGGTAATGTGCTGAAGGTATGGGACTCAGGTGACCCATCGCCATCCTTCCCTATTCTGGATAACTGCATTCCAAGAACACTCCAGAATAATTATCCTGAGGTGTACTTGTCATCTTCTCTTTTGTTTACCTGATGTCACATAAGGAGAAGTACTTTCACAGAGGAACTTGACTTTATCTTCCATTTGTTCCAAGCACATCAGACTTCCAAACATACCTCACAGCTTTCAATTCCTCAGTCTTTTTGTAAACCATTTCTTCCCATTGAAAGGCAATTCCCTCCCGATGGCAAACACATTCACTTTCTATTTAAGGGTTGAACTATCAGTCTTATTACAGCAAAAGCTGGATTAGAGAACTTGGCTTGAACCTGTGACCCAAAGTTAGACCTTGAGATCCACCCAAAGGGAGAGTCAGATACCAATCAGAGAAATGTAATCAAATTGAATGGAAAATGTAGAAAATGACTTTTTCTATTATTATACTCTGTGGTAGGGAAAAATAAGATGATTAAATTTTGGAATTGGATTTCCTCTAATAATAGGGACTAGGAATCATTTTCAAGCTGGCTTCTTGAATGTATATCAAGTCTAGAAATGTGGCAGCTTTAGGTCTGCTCATTAAATTTATATACAACTTTGCTCATTAATTTATATACAAATTTTACTAGGAAATTTATTAGTTTGACCTATTGCTTTATAGCCTTAACATTTTAAAGAATAATATCTGGTATAAACAAAATGTACAACCATGATGTTATGAGTAAAAATTATGTTGAATGCCATGCTCAAAAGTTTAAAATAACAACAGCTAACATTTATTTAGCACCCACTATGTGCCAGATACTGTTCTACATACTTCAAAGAGATTGATTCATTTATTCCTTTCAGGTCAATACCATAATTATGCTCATGTTACTGCTTTAGGATTTGAGTACAGAGAGTTCAAACTCATTGCCTGAGGATATGCACAGCCAATTCTAAGCCTAGCAGTCAGGTCTTAGAGTTCTTATTCTTAATGCTACATGACTCAAGCCTTCATTTTTTTCATATCCTCCATTCTTAAGCTGTGATTAATTTTGCTTCCATAAAAACAATCTGTTAGTCACCTTTTCATTGCTGTGACCAAAATATCTGACATAAACAACTTAAAGGAGGAAATATTTATCTTGGACCAAAGTTTCAGAGGTTTTAGACCATGATTGGCTGACTCTATTCCTTTGGGCCTTAGGGGAGGCAGGACATCGTGGAGGAAGGGCATGGTGAAGAAAATCTGCTCAACTCATGGAAGCCAGGAAAGTAGAGAGAAAGGGGAAGGGAGGAAAAATACCCTTTCAGGGAATGTCCTCAGTGACCTACTTCCTCCTACTAGGTCATCTCCTACAGTTTCTACTATCATCCAACAGTCCATTCAGCTATGAATCCATCAGTGGATTAATCATGAGGCGAATGTCCTTATTATGATCCAATCACTTCCCCAAACTACACCTCTGAATTCTGCACTGAGGACCAATCCTAGCACATGAACTTATGGAAGACATTCCAAATCCAAACCATAACACAAACTGGAGATGTATTAGTAGCCAGAATGACAGATTAAAAACAATTCACTTACTGTTCACTTACTCATTCTTAAGTCAATTAACATTTATCCACGTTCTACTAAAAGTGGGCAGTATTGTGCTAGGTGTACAAAGGAAAAAAATGAGTAAAATGCAGTTTCAGTTTCAAGGAATTCAATCAAGTGGTAGACATCTAAGTGTAAAGTTTATAAATAACGGCTTCATTCTTTCTTTCTTCTAACATCTTCTCTTGCCCTTCTGACTTTAACATCACTCCAGTTAACCAGGACCTTTAATATTGTTAGCAATGCTAGAAAAGCATGCTTGAATATAAAGAAAAACTCAATTACTATTATATCATCAACTTTGGTGCAAATTCTCATCCAATCCACATTTATTTATATGCCAGATTCTTTGAAGCTTAATTTGCATTGAGTATTCTATGTGTAATAATTTGCAAGTGAGGCATTCTCAAAGCAGGAAAACTCAGTGAAGCTCAGGTAAGTCAGGCAGTTTTGCCAGGTCACTACTAAAAGAGCTGGGAGCTATCTGACTATAAAATCCAAGTTCTTTCCACCAGGCTGCGGTGTCTCTACTTTACATAATCCTTACGTATCCTGTCTTTTTTCACTGATTATGGTTTGGCTTGGAATTTCTGCTTCCTTCCTTTCTTTGGAAGATAGATTGAGCAACCTCCTGTGATACCATATATATAACATTGGGCTCAATTGACCAAAAAGGAAACTGGAATGTTTCCTTTGTCTGCCTTCCTGTTAATGCTGGAGTGAGCCTGAAGCAGCCAGATCCTTTTTGCTGTCATCGGAGGCCCACCCTGGCCTCCTTGGAGATTTCCTGAGCCAAACCCACTTCCCAAGCAGCAGGCTCTCTCAGCCAAAACCTCAGTCTGTGTTAGGAGTATGTGTCTCTGTCTTAGTCCATTCGGGCTGCTGTAACAAAATACCATAAACTGGGTGCCTTATAAACAACAGAAATTCATTTTCCATACTTCTGGAGGCTAAGAAGCCTAAAATCAAGGCACTAACAGATAAGCGTCTGGTGAAAGCAAACTTTCATAGAGGATACCTTCTAGCTGTGTTCTTATGTGGTAGAAGGAATGAAAAACTCCCTTGGGCCTCTTTTATAAAGGCAATAATCGCATCCTCCAGGGCTCTAAACCCATGAATTAGTCACTTTGCAAAAGGCCTCTCTTCCTGATATTATCTTGGGGGTGAGGATTTCAACATAAGGATTTAAGGAGACTATAATAGTGTTTATGTGCATAAGAAGGAGGGATAGTTATCTAATAATCTTTCTGTCCCTAACATATGGTGATGGTTCCACATCCTCTTAGCTCTTTAGCTCTATGACAGCACCCTAGGCAATCTCACCAACTGTATTTTCTTCCCTGCACACAGGGTATGCTTGCTGCTGCCATTTCCTCCTTGAACAGGTTGCAGCCAGGGAAGATGCTGTGGGATCAGCTAGCACTCTTGCTGGCCCTCTCAGGTATGATAATGTGGGCCAGCTTTCCTTTCTGGGCTGCTCACTACAAAATTCCATGTCATTTCCTATTTCAATATATTTTATCTAACCCTGGAATGCAGTCAGCAAATATTATCCTGGTTCAAATTTCCCACTTAAATATAAAATGATGGAGCTATAAAATGCTCTTTCAATCACATGCTTAGAATTTAAGCTAATAATAAAGCTGAAAGCATTAGAGAATAGTCCTAGACATACAAAATGAAGGCTGCCTCTATGAAGTAAAATGGGGGAGAGTTGCACAAAGAGTAGCAATGACCCTTTCACTTCCTAGGGTGCACTTGAATTCTGACCACTGAATTCCACTTTCACCATGACTTGAGTCTCCTTTGTCAGGACACTGAATTTCAGAGTGCTGGCTACTCCTTGTCTTCATCAAATTGTGCTTTTCCACACAAGCATGCACACACATACCCCCAACTTCCCTCACGATACATGTAATAATTTATCCCAACATTTCTTAAATGCATGTGTGTTAAGCACTTTCAATACATTAGCATAAACCCACAGAATGACATAATCCTCATATTGAAAATAAAGAATCTATAACTCAGCAAGGTCCAATAACCTACCAATGTACAAAGCATGTATACCTCAAATAAGAGTAGAGAGTGGGGATTTAAATATAGGCCTGTGCTTTTGACCACCTCCATGTACTGCCAGTCACATCACAAATAGGATCACTTGCTCCAAGCAGAAAGTACTGGGAAAGTATAAAGCAATCGACATTTGTTGAGGACCTACTGTGCACCTGATACTATTCAACATTTTACATGTATTTCAAGCAATTTAACTGTATCCAGGTGGCCCATATTCATAAGGTTCACAGCATACTTGGAAGGGGTAAATTTGGAGTTTGCACTCAGTATGAAAGATGCTGTGACTGACTTCCAGCTGACTTTAGGCTCAGGTAGTAGAAGGCTCTCAGTGGTCCCATATTTTCTTCTGCACTAAATCTCTGGGTTTCTGTACTATGATTCAATTATATGAGATAAGCTGAGCCTTATTTAGATTACCAGTGACTAAACTCTGAATTTCTTGAGAATATGCCCATCTCCTCAACAATGTCAAACATAGTGTCTGAAACCAAAATGTACTCAAATAAATATGGAATGGATGAATTAGTACATATTTCTGAGAAATATTAACATTTTCAGTCCAAATACATTTATCAAGTTTATGTAAGTGGGTCCTTTGATTGTATCAAACTCATCTCACGTATTTGTTTAAGTCAAATCACCGGCACCTCTCAAACCCCTTGAATAAAAATCTCTATTGGATCTCAAAGGTCTTCATTTTCAAGGTCATATAAAGTTTGTGACCTCTGCTATGGAGGAAATTAGCTTAGCAGATCTCCTTTGTGAACCGTATTCTTGGGGCAAGCCTGTAGTCCCCTGGTCCTTGGAAGGGTATTTAAAAGTCATGAAGGAGAGGGGGAAGGAGAACTTCCACCACATCAAACCTACAGGCAAGTTGATCAGCAGGTAGGAAATTGTGATTTTTTTCAAAATTCGTTTTCAACCCTAATTGATATTTATTTGAATTTTAAATTAATTATGATTTTACAAAAATAAATATGTAGAAGCTTTAAAACATCAAGTTGTGTTACTAGGTTTGGAAAAAGCATGCAATCCTTTATTTCCTTTCTTTTGAATATATCCTCTTCTCTAAAGGTAAGCACTTTTACCTTTTTACAATTATGTCCTTAAAAATTTATCTCCCTTTTTTAAACCACACGTATTTACTCCCATATTGTGATTTGTCAGATTTAGACTTTATTAGTCCTATTTTAGTAAATAGTCCCTCTTCCACTTCCCAATCTCACAGGATTTTTATTATTAGATTACATAAATATTGTTCAGTGCTCAGTCAAGTGATATACTGCATTAATATTCTTTGTGTGTGTGTGTGCAGATCTTTGTTTTTCCTGAAGGTATTAATGCCATCATTTCTTTTTTAACATTCTATTTATTTATTCAAATCTCTGGTTAAATTCCCCCTTTACCTACCAACACCCCTTAGCCAATTTTACACATGATCAGGTCCATTGTAACTTTCTTTTTCTAAAATGTATATAATCCTGCTTGATTTTTCCACGCAGCTGCTCCAATCTGCATAACTTTATATTATCTTGGATGTTGACTTTGTGAATTTCTTTTTCTTCAGATCTGTACTCAATCCTGGTTCTGGTATCCTTCTCATTGTTGATTTAGTCTTGTTTTAGAGGAAAACATCCTCCAGTGGCTGAGAAAGAGTACATTAGAGTGAAAAATGTTGAGGCATTTTATGTCTGAAAATGCTTTTAGTCTGTTATTGTATTTTCTTTATAATTATTATAATCAGAAAATTGTAGAGAGAAGATCACTTCAAAATGTTGAAGGCACAATTGTCTTCTGTCTTTTAACAAAGCTGTCAGGAAGTTGATTACTGTTCTTACAGCATTCTGATACCTGATCTATTTTATGTGTGAATCTATTTTTATCTTCTATCCTTTGAAATTTTAAAAACTTGTTTTCATTCCAAATCTCTCTTGGTTTGGGTATTGGAACATTTTGAATTGAAAATATTTTCTCTTTAGGTCTTTTGTTCCTTTTTCTATGCATAAATATTTTACCTTTTTTCATAATTTCTATTAAGTTTAACCTCTCAGTTCCTTGTATTTTTCTCTTTTTGCCTACCTATTTGTTTTATTTCTGGATAATGTTATTATCCAAATGTTTTAGTGATTTTTTTGTAGAAACTTAAGTTATTATATTCTTAATTCTGAATTAAGAATATAATAATTCCAATCCCAATTCCCTTAATTCCATCTATTCTCAGAATATCCTTTTTCAAAATACCCTATTCTAGATTTCAGATATCTTTTCCTTTTCTCAAAAACAGGCTAAGTATTTCCTTTTCTTATTTTTTTCTTGTGTTGGCATATTGCTGAAACAAAGATCTTCAAAAAATGTGAAAGGTTTGTCTGTTAATTGTATAGATAGAAAAAAAATTTAAAAAGAAGTCATAGATTCATATTTTCATATGATTTATTTTTCATATCTATGATCACACAGAACTTTACCATGTGCCCTAGAAGAAAACAGGGGCCTACTTTATTATCATGGAAAGTTGAAGTGGTTCTAATTTGTTGGAGTTGACAGTGGACACCAGATGTTTTGAATTTAAGAGACTACCTTAATTACACAAATGGTTTCTAAAGACTATTGATAAGATAGTCACCTGAAAAGCTCAAAGAAATCCCTGGATTTGATGTCAGGTCCATTGAATCAGGAATCCCTTAGGGTGAGTGCCAGAAATCTTTTTATTTGTTTGTTTCCCAGATGGCTGCAAGGCCAAGTTGGCAAGCCACTGCATGGATACATTGTTGTGGCCTTAACCCTTCTCAGGTGATGGTGACTAAACCCTTTTTGTAAAACTGTTTCTCACAGTAACATTCCCTGACTTGCCTGCCATTTGGAACACAGGGAGAGATTGCAGCTGTGTCAAAGGTCTCTTGCCTCATTTAGTTACAGGAGGTGCCCAAAAAACTGCACTATTCTCTTTTGCCTTACATTCTATTTGTCATAGACCAAGAATAAATGTCTTGATCTGGTATAACTAAGTTTTTTTTTCCCTTGTCCAGGCTCATCCAATGCCATTACTTCCCTTTTTATCCAGAAGGCTCTTCCCAACACAAATGAAGAATATCTATCCTGTACTACTGCCATGGTGGCCTTCACACCACCATAACACATGCTGCCGTATCTCCTGTCCTTTCATATACAGTGTAACAATCAATGGTATTAGTGTGCTGTATCTTTCAAAAAGATCCTGAATCATATGTGGGCTAGATCAAGGGAGGAACTACAATGTAACACAGAAACCATTTTCTGCTTGTTATAGGTCCCCAACCCCTACATAGAGCTCTCCGGTTATTTCCATGCACTTCTAATATGACTCTCACCAAGAATATGTATGCTTCTTTATTCTTATAGCAGTCACTTGGAGTCATAGTCCTTAACACAAAACACACGCAAAATATTTCCTAAGGGAGGTTAATACAGCACAACTGCAGAATATTCACTTCATTTCCTCAACCTAGGGAAGACTAAGACATGTAGATATTAGTGTGATCTTGAAATTCCATTATAAATAAAATGTGAAAGCAGATTTAATTGTCAGGAATCAGATCCTTAGTTACTTAGAACAACTAGAGGAAAACTAAGTACTTTTATGGCAAACAGATCTCTCCTGCATCTCTTCTCATTGCAAACAGAGTCCAGTGTACTCGTAACCTAATGATAGCCCTTTATCCACTTGGCAGGCAAAATTCCAAGGACATGAAGTCAAAGTTGTCATCATATGATAAACAACTGAATTACACTTTCCTTTGCACACATAAAAGAGAACAAAGGTGGAAAACAGGCTGGTCTTAGAAATAAAAAGGAACACTGTCATACTGCAGGGAGCTTGAATTAGAATAGATCATCATGAAATGACACTTTCACTCACCAATTCAGAGACAACAAAAATACCAGATAGTATTTGTAAAGCCACGCCTCTTGAAAAGCATTCTAAAGAAATTGCCTTGGGTATCTATATCAATTGTTTAAACTCAGAAATGCAGATCAGTCCTCTCTCTATAGGTCCTTAAAAATCTACAGCACACACACACAGTAACATACAGGCCTGGGAACAGCCAAAAACATGCAACTCATTTTGTGGATCATATTCCAAAACAAAGAAGTTTAGGGAACATGTTTAAATGTTTCCACCTCTGGGAAGACAGGACATTGTAGAATATGGTCATATAAACTGAAGGTCACATATAGAAATATCCCTAGAACCTAGGGGAGTAACATAAACTGCCTAGTAAAACCTTAAATATCAAGGCCCCTGTTTTCTTTTTTTTAAAATTTTAATTTGTTATATATAACAGCCCCTATTTGCTATCGCTGTGACCAAAATACCAGACACAGAAAACTTGGAGAAAGTTTAAACCTTGTTTTATTTTGGCTCACAGTTTCAGAGCTTTCAGTCTATGGCCAGCTGGCTCCATTGTTTGGGCATAAGGTGAGATAGAATATTCTGGTGGAAGGGTATAGCAGAGGAAAGCCACTCAGTTCATGACAGGTATGAAGAAGAAAGAGAGAAAGAGACAAAGGGGAAGGGTCAGGGACAAGATATATTCCTCCCCACCAGCAAACCCCCCAGTGACCTACTTCCTCTATCCATGTCCACCTGCCTCCAGTTGCCACCACCTCCCAGGAGTTTATTCAGCTATCAATGGATTAATCCACTGATGAAATCAGAGCTCTCGTGATCACATCCCCAGAGTCCCACCTCTAGACATTGCTGCACTGGGGACACACCTTTCGACACATGAGATTTTGGGTGACATTTCAGATCCAAATCATAATATACTATATTAAAGACATATACAAAAATGGTCAATGTTATGCATTGACTGAATTCTCCCCTCTTACTGTATGTGAATGTTAATTCTGTGAGAGGGGAGAGCCTACAGAATACAGAATGCGTTTCAAAGTCCCCCTCAATGTGCCGGGTGCAGTGGCGCACGCCTGTAGTCCCAGTGGCCAGGAGGCTTAGGCAAGAGAATTATGAGTTCAAAGCTAGTCTCAGCAAAAGCAATGTTCTAAGCAGTTCGGTGATACCTTGTCTCTAAGTAAAATACAACATAGGGCTTAGGGATGTGTCTCAGTAGCCAAGTGCTCCTGAGTTCAATCTCTAGTACCAAAAAAAAAAAAAGTCCCCCTTCCATAGTGAGTTCCAAGCCTCACACTCTGATTAATTTGTACAAAAAGCAAACCATGAAAGTTGACAAAGTTGACCTCCTTTACTGTGAAATCCCTACACAAGCCATTGGTGGCAAAAAGTGGCCTTTGGGTGCCTTGCCTGAAATAAACACTGAACAGGATTGGATGAACACATTGGCCCTTTCTGGCGCCCCAGACCTGAGAGACTCCTCCCTTGGTGATTTTGTGTGCAGTGTTGAGAGCATGAATCTTGGATGCTGTTTCAGAAGGAACCATGAGCCATTTATTCTTAGTCTGAAATTGGCAGGATTTACATTTTGGAGAACTTTTAATAGGAGTAGCAGAGAAACCAACATTAGAGATTATTTTCTCAGTGTGGGGTTAGATGTGTAATGCATATGTTTGCCCTGAGGACCCTAAGCCACATACTGTAAAACTTTGTTAAAATGCCTTTCTCCCCAACTATTAATGTTTTCCTGTGCATATTGTTCATTTGTAATAGTCCCAGCCAAAAGTTTATAAAGCTATGTTCCCCCACAGACCATTATTTTTGTGCTAATTAATTAGTGAAACCAATATCTCAGATATGAAATTCCAAGCTCTATTTACTCAGTTTGGCTGAAAGTCTGTTTTTCTAATTATTGACTACTTTCTGCTACTTTAAGTCCACCACCTAAGTTCTTGGACAGAGCTGGCTTCTGGGAGCTGGGGAGGTCTCCAATGGCAATGATTCCACCCTGAATGGTGGAGTGGGAGGAAGGCATTGCAGCTGTTGGAGTCACTGAGGATTTGGGAGGAAGTAAGAGGGAGAAAAGAAGGAGATTTGTAGGGCTGACCTTTAGACAAAATTTTAGTAAGGTTCAATCCTCTGAATTTACCAATACACTTAAACACTCTTGAAGTGAATACGGTCTTAAAAGGTTACATAGCAAGAGGATGATGATTTAGACTCATCTGCAAACAAATTTCTGCATTTATACTTTTATTAGGTTCTTATGCTCTTGATTGTTGGGCTTTATTTCTGAATTCCCAGAGCTAAGTAAATTTTTATTTTCAATTTGATAGGAATTTAGGAAGGCTATTTTCTCATTACTTCCAGTGTTTACAATTTGCATTGATTGTCTGATTATTTACATTTGGGAATACAGATATACAGACATAAATATGTATACAAATACATACATACATATGCATACATATAATCTTTTGTGTCTATTTGTCTCTGATTATAATGTTTTTAATTAGAATAAGAAGGAACAGGGATGGTTGCCAATTTTCTTGAGCACAAACCAGGCTGCAGGCACCTGACTGTGTGCTTTGTATGTGCTGTCTTCATGGAAAACTTGTAACAGCCAAAGATGAAAGAAGGATTATCTCCAGGTAACACCTGAGAATACTGAAACCCAGAGAGTTTATGCAACTTGATTGGGTCAAATACCTAGTATGCAGTGGAGAATGGTTCTTGATGGTGCATCACACATCTAGCCCCATACAGAGAAAATCTGTCTGGAAGAAAACTCTGGCTCTTTCTCCTAAAACAGTGTCTTAGCAAAACCATTGCACTCAGCACACACATGTATGTGTGTAGTCTTTGTTCTTAAAGAAAAGTTCTGTTCTTAATTCCTTATTGTGAATATTGACTTTTAACTGCTAAAACTAGACTGTGTATAAAATTATTGTCATTAGACACTTTTAATCCCTGTTTAATGGGGGAGAGAATTCCTTAGCAGCAGCCAGTCTATGTCAGGAGTTTAAACATGCAGAAATTTGGGGGGTTGTAGAAGCAGTGAAGAAGGGGAAGAAAGGGTAGACCAACACAGTCTGAACAAGAGCAAGGGACCAAAGTCATGTATTTTTTTATACTAAGGGAAATTTTGGAAAGGATCCATTTATTCCTCAATGTTTGGTGGCATCCCTTGCCACCCAAGACCTCAAGTTCCAGAGATTTCCTAAATTCACAATATAACTCTGTGACAACCAATTCTCTAATAATCTGATCATTGATTTTTTTTTAGTGACAAATAATCAGCAAGGACTTAAAGGTGAACCCTTTCTCTGCCTCACTTTCAGATGATTCATTTTCTTTTCAGTAGAACCTTAGTTTAGTAACCTTCTTAGTAGAACCCCAAGCCTTAGTCAAGAAAAAGAAATTAACTGGAACTCATTTTAAGAATCATACTAGAAATTTTGTCATCATTTGCCCGTTAAGCATTTCACAAATTTTAATTATCCTTGTTCCACCAGCATGGCTGTCATATTCAGTTACAGGTCTGGTGTTTGTATTTAATATTTGTTGCTAGAGGTCTCCATTTAAGTGTTTGTTTTTAGATGACAGCTGAGTGATCATTGTGTTGTCTTGGCCTGGTGGGATAAAAGCACAAAGCCATTTTTTTTCCTCAACTCATTCCCCTTGTGCTATGGCAAATCTCCCCGAGCTGTGGACAGATTACTGAATCACAGCTTGGGTGGATTTCAAAATCTGGCAGGCACTTTTAGCTATTAAAGTTGTAATTTTCCATTTTCAGTTATTAGTTTTGAGACAGTTCAAAACTTCTTTTTCTACCATACTAACACATTGATTTACCCACCACTGAAGCCCAGGTTAGGGGCTTCAGAGACCTGAAAGAGAAGAGTATGAAGTTGGTCCCTCTACTCTTCTCACGCATCTTTGACCTTGTTGGCCTAGAGATGAGGGTGGGCATGCACGATCTGCTCCGTAATTCATTGCTCACTCTGCATTTTTAAGGCCTCCTTTTGTAGACATCCCCATGGAATTGGTTGTCTCTGACTTCTGGCTGCTGTAGATCTTTGTGTGCAGACACCAAACAGCTCTAGACCAACCTTTCCCAACTCCCTGTAGCTCTGCTCCCCATGGAAATGCCACATGAGTTTTTAACACTTCAGTGGTTTTTAGTAATATTCACTCCATACACAATCATCACCACCACTATAGGGGTATGTGTGTGTGTGTGTGTGTGTGTGTGTGTGTGTGTGTGTTTTAAAAGAAAGCTTTTGTATCACAATAAATTCTTTTTAAAAACACATCACCTGTCAAAATTAGAATGTCATAGCAGGAAAATTTTACAATGAAAACAAAACCATGATGTTTGGTAATTGCTAAATGGTGCTGCCATGAAGTCTCTGGCTTAAGCTCTGTCCTCCTTGCTAAGGAGAGATGTTGTCATGGGTTACACATTCATGTTGAGGACACACTAGTAGCAAAGGAGATTTTTTTTTCTGCTTTCTTATGAGCCATCAAAAAGATTGAAAGTAAAAATTTTTTTTCAAACATGTGATTTAATAATAGTCAATATCAAGTTCACTTCAAGATCACAATGACATGTTCTATAAACTTTGGGAAACATTGTGCTAGCTATTTCCTGCTGAGTATAGGCCTGGACTTCTTTTTGCAAAGACCCCTGGGCCTTCCTAATGTCTCTTAGCTGTTCTTGGGCTTGATCTTTATAGCTACCCCATTCTAGCCACTGCAAACGGCACATGAAGAATAACTAACCAGGGAACCCACCTGACAACCAGAACCAAGGTCCAGGACATATTGGCCTGGTCAAGTTATCCCAGAATCTCTGACCATTTCAACCATCCCAGGTAAGATCTAGTCACTACTGAGTTAAGGGACCAACTATGCCATTCCTGAATTGCTAACCCACAAAATTATAAATATGCTAATGCAGTTACTGCTTCTTGGTACTAGATTTGGGGATCATTTGTTACAAAATATAGATACCAAACATACAAATGAATAGGGGAACAATTTGCCCATGTTTACCCAGCACAGCTTCGGTATACACCCATTGTCCTAACATAATTATAAAAAGTGGTGGTTTCGCCCTGTCATCTCAGAGTAGTTGACAATAATATGTTTACCTTTCCAATATGCCAAGTTGTGTACTGGAATTGTGATCCTGCCAAGCTTTCTTTTCTTATATTATCTTAAACTCTGTGTAACAGGGAGCTGAATGTTGCCTGCTTCTGAATATAGACTACAGTTGTAACTCAGTACACATAGTACTCTCAGGAATTTAGAATTCTTCCTAAATGCTTTGGTGAATTTAATGTATGCTGTGGTCTTGCTTACACTCAAAATCATAAAAACAGGACTTTACAAATTCAGATAAATTATAAAACTGAAAGTTCACCCAGGATCTAGTATATTCTTTTCTCCCCATATACTTAGTGCATTGTAATTACAAATAATGATGGGATTCATTGTTATATATTCCTTTAAAAAAGAATTCAGAGTTCTTTAAGCATGCCTCAAAGAAAAGAGATATTTAAAACATACAGTCAGTTAGTTCCATGTCTTCAGATTCAACCAATCAATTATGAACCAAAAATATTTCAAAAAATTGCATTTGTATGAAACATGTATAGACCTTTTTCTTGTAATTATTTTCTAAACAAGACTATAAGAAATATTGGCATAGCATTTACACAGGATTGACTTTTATTAGTAATCTAGAGATTATGTAAACTACAAGGGAGAATGTGTAGGTTCTATGTGAATGCTATGCCAGTTTATATAAGGGACATGAGTATCCACAGAGTTTGGTGTCCACAGGGGGTTGCTGGAACCAGATTCCTGAAGATATCAAGGGACGACTATATATTTATAGAAAATTTCTCAATTGCTGATACTAAAAAGGCCTTATACCAGAATTTTGTTTACATTCTGATATCTGGTAAGAAAAGAAACAAAGGTAAGGAGGAAAGTCAGTTCACATCTTTTCCCCTTTTTTCCATTATTTACTTATTTATTTGCCACATTTAAATATTCACTATTGTATGTAATTGAAAGAGCACAGGCCACTAATTTCAAGTCTAAAGAGCAAATTAAATGATTAAAGACGATGAGGAACGATGTTGTACATGTTTAGTAAGAGCTATTCCTTCTTCAGTGCACCTATATTTCAAGCACAACTCCATACGTTATTTCATTTAACCCTCACAACTCTTTGAAAGAGATAATTATTATCATCCTCATTTTACAGATGAGAAAACAAAGTTAAAGAGATTGAGACATCTGTATAAACATCCAGTGCTGATCAACAGGCGAGCCAGGATTCATACCTAAGAAATCTGATTTCAGAGCCTGTTCTTTCAGGCTTTAGCACAAAAAAATGAATCTCTATTGTGATATGACACAGGGAAGTGAATTTGTAAGCCACTAAAGATCATAGAATACCAGATAAAATGTTTATACTATTTTGTGAAGAAAATTAACCCATATTTTCTGATTACTGTTTCCTTCAGATGAATCTATTTCTCTTCCATTATAGATGAACGAGTTTTTCAGGCATAGCAAAACCAAAGATTATTGGGTATCTTACCAGTGGAAACGTCAGTTTTGAAACGTTTGACACTACCAGCATGTTAGCAACATTGGCTCAGATTATATACTGATTGCAGCTCCATGTTATACTGCCTAGAAGGTCCACTAGTTCTAAGAACCCATTGAGAAGTGATTAGCATCATACAGAGTTCTGAGGTCCTCAGCTTGCTATGTTTTCACTTTCTTTAAAAATAACAGGTTAAATCATATTTCCTGTGGCACTAAAAGCAATACAAATATATCTGTGTCTTAAAATGACAAAATGGAAGTAAAACCTCAGGAAATTGAATATTTGGGAAAAAAACAGATTTTGTACATATACAAATTGTCTTATTTAAGTATGACCTATCTCAGAGGAAGAAGACAAGACTATAATAGCTCAGAAAATGTTTCTTAGAAACTTACAGGAAGAAACAGCCTCTGTGCCTTGCCTCATTAGGGAGAAGTAGTTTGACTTGAACTGAAATCTGGACACTGCCCTTTCCAACAAAAGGAACCAAGTACACATCTCCTTTCATTGCTATAACATGGCGCAGGCTCTCTCCTTTGGCCAGAACAAAAAGGCAGAACACAGAGCACTTGCAAAAGAGAGAGACAAATAACTTCAGGCTGTGTGGATAGAAAAAGAAGCCAGACATTCTGCAGAGCAATACGGTTGAGTAGTAATGGCTGTTATTAAAATAGAGGGCCTCCTAAGGCCAGGTGCAATTGTAAGTGCTCGGAATACAATAACCCATTAAATTATTTTAACAACCCTTGTTGTTAGGGATGATTTCCATCCCCATTTTATAGATTAAGAAACTGAGACATACGCAGAAAAGTTAAGTACATTGCCCAAAGTCTCAGCGCTGGCATTTGGCTCTAGAAAGTCTGAGCTCATAACCACAACATTATACTGCTTGTTGGGAAAATATTTTTTTCTATTTTAAGTGAAATTTAAACAAAATGTGAAAGCCTAACAGACATCAGCAGAAAACAAAAGCCAGGTAAAGCACTTAAGAGATCAACAGATCCTAAATAAACAAAGGAGAGGAGTGATCTGGATGAGAAAGAAGGAAGCTTTCCCCTTCTCTTGGCAGAAGAGTTTGGGTTTTGCCTCTTTTACAATCCTAGTTCATGGGCAATATGGCATAAGGCAGGTGTGGGGGTAATGGACCCCATAGTATCAGATTTATAATGCATCGGTAGGGTTATATTTAAATAAGCCATAGTTTGTGTCATTCATAAGATGGATTCTGTTACTCTCAATAAATCCTTTTGTTTTCTAAATAAAATGTTGAGTTACGATTTCATTTCTGGAGATAGATATTTAGACTGGGAAGACCCATATGGCTATTGGCAGTCAAAACTGGAGAGCATAAGTTTACAGCCATTAGGGAGGAGCGCAGACAGGGATCATTTCTCTCTCTGGTTGTACTCTTTATTTCTGAAAGTGACTCAGAAAGATCTCTAAGTCATAATAGCTCCAAGCCTAATGCAAGCACACGATTCCATGTGGTTTGCTTTTAAATTTGGATGGGCAAACAGTATCAAAGACTTGGAGGGGGAGTCATAGTTGTGTTCATTGTAGTGATAGATATGATAATTAAGTCGTAAAGAACTCAGAGGTGCCAGGAGACAACTACCGAAATCATAAACAATGATTAAACAGAGCCTGAAAAAAAAAAATAGAAAAAAAAAGAATCGGGCTTTCTAAACAGAACAGAAGGCTACAGTGGAAACAGTCTTCAAACGTGAGAGCAAACACATACATAAACTGGTGACATTCAACTTCAGTATGAATTCCTGACTCCAGGTTTTATAAAGAACTCAAAGGCAGTGACTTTGTATTTTAATCTTTTAAAAGAAAAGAATACATAGGCCTGGGGTGATTTTAACAAAGTCTTTCTTTGAGACTGAGACTTGATTAGATGGCGTTTTAGGGTCCTGCAAATGCTGACCAGATCAAACCTAACTCCTGCATAGCAGCTGCCCATATTGGCAGGAGCTTCCACTGCAGGCTCTGCTGCTCTATAGCTCCATGGGCCAATATCACAACCCCAAACAGTGCCAAGAGCAGATGTTTTTTTCTGTTGTTGTCGGTGGCCTGGAGTCCTGAGCCCTATTAATGAAAACTAGGCTTAATTTGGACTTTTATTTAGAAAAGAAAAAGTTGGTTCTTAAGGGGAAAGATTTCTAAAGACCTCCTTCAATACTGTATAGCAAAAACACAACATGCCGTACGAGCCTCACTTGGTAAATTTAAATAAGGAGCTTTAGAAACATAACGTGATTTGGCAAGAGCATGATGTGAATGCGGTTGTGAGGTCCCACTAGCAACATATGCTTTTACTAAGCTGCACGATTCCTTTCTTTCACAGTCTGAGCTTTTAAAACGTTATTTTATATTTTCTACGATTATCATTTTGAACCAAAACCAAAGTAGTTAACTTGGAATCAAACTATCCTATTATGAAATTAGAGCTCATCCTGGGGAAAGGGGAATGTTTAAATGTGACCCCCTTTTTCTTTGCTCCACCCCCTCCACACAGAGAACTAAATCAGGGTGGGGGGGGTGGTGAGGGAGATGTCTGCTTATGATTATGGATTGAACTTTGAACCATTCCTATTGTTCCTGCCAAGGATTTTTGAATGCTAATGTAAAAAGATATATATAAAGTCAGATCTGCTAAGGTATTTTAAGAGTCTACTGTAAAGAACCAAGCTTTTTTCCTTGCTTCATTGTTAAAGATAATATGCCTTTCTAACAAAAATGCTTTCAAGATGTAACCATATTTTGAAATGCGTATCATAATACATCCTTTGCAAGCCTGGAATTTGGAAACAAAGACCTTGCTTTAATCTGTTTTTTTTCTTACCTGATGAGCAGGGTGACAGTGCTGCTGGAGGAGGTTTGGACATGTCCCCAGTCTCATTTGCTTTTCTTCTTCTTTCTTCATCATGTGGGCCCTGACAACCTTTCTTTATGAAGCTACATAAATTAAACAGGGGTTAAGACTATCAGCCCTTGTACCAGCTCCAAGACAAGCCAAGGCAAGAAAAGATCCTCCAGTTGATAGACAGACTTCCAGCATTTCTGCTAAACCGGTAGAGCGGTAGGTAAAGTATCCATGTTTTCCTCTCCACTGAAACAACAACAGGGCTGGGAGCCTAGACTGACCCCCCTCCTTTGCATAGCTAAGAGGGGTATTCGAATTATTTAAAAAAGGAAAAATAAACCAAGTTTCTTCATTGGTAATTCCCATTCTACTTTACAAATGCTTCTGGTCTCTTGGTGTCAGCTCCCTGGAGAGTCAGACCAGACAAGTCTCAGCATGGCAAAGACCTAATATAGCTGTTCTGGTGAAGAGGGTTTCAAGCACTGATGAGCTGATCAGGTCCTAGTGAGACTGGGTCAGCTAAATAATGTGTGAGTTTTCAAATAGGTACACAAAGAGTGAGAAATGAGGGAAATTGGTAATATGCCTCAAGTTGCAAAGTAAATTGGCACCTTAATACAACCATCTGATTCAAGGTTAAAATCATCAATGACTCAA
Source organism: Callospermophilus lateralis (assembly GCF_048772815.1). Taxonomy (NCBI): domain Eukaryota; kingdom Metazoa; phylum Chordata; class Mammalia; order Rodentia; family Sciuridae; genus Callospermophilus; species Callospermophilus lateralis. The sequence continues at coordinate 4,246,318 of NW_027510272.1, forward strand.
TGACATGAGGGATCTGAGAGCTTCAAATAAAAGGTTCACCAGATAGAAGGATGGCAATATATTTTAGTCAAATTTGAATCTCAGATCTGCCTTTAAGAACTAGATTTCCATGTGGACCTTCAGAAAAACTTAATTTTCCTAAGAGGGGTTTTTGGTTAAGACTTCCAACCTACAGAGGAGAACTTAAGTATCTATTTTATTCATAGAGAGCATTAGTCACCCTAAAAATCCTTCCACTGTCAACATCCTTCAGGCCTTAAGAAAGAGCTCTGTTATGGGTTGTAATACCTACCCATCTTCTGCAACAGTGTACAACATTGCATTAGGGCAAACCTGATATTAAACAGAATAGATCTCTATTATCTTCAACAAAGATAGTGACTTACATATATTTAAACATTTATAATATTATTTGGGGGTTTGGTGGGGGTTTTTCCCCTTACATTCTTCCTAATTAGTGGTAGTATCTGCAATCAAACAAAGTCACTTTCCATAAAAAGTTTTTGTGCTACTCTTATTCCATCCAGAATCAGAAACACTGTCAATATTGTGCCAACATTATGGAATTTAGCAGAACCACTGGATTGACAGACAATTATGTATGCGACGGTGTATAATTGGCTAACTGCAGGAACAATAGATGGAAAATTTTAAGAGTTACAGTCTGAGGTATTTGGCCTAAATGTGGCTTGAATCAAAGAATTTGGTGACCCTAAAGTTATGCAAAACAAAATGGGGGAAAAAAAACACACCAAGAGTAGTTATGTACCTTCTTCTTTAGTTTTACCTATAAACACTAGCAACAATACAAAAAACAATCAGTCTTTTTACTAGTTTGACATGGTTTAGACTGAAGAAGTTTTAGACATTTTTGACTTAGTGGACAAAACAAGACAGCAAAACATATTAAACAATGAAACATTATTAAGAGAACTATATGAAATAAGTGGAAATGGTAGTCTACTTCACACATGAGACACTGAAGCTAGGTCAGTGACCTGCAGCTGGTAAATGGCAGAGCTGTATCTAGGCAAGGTCATGTTTTATTTTTCAGAGACAGATTTATTTAGGAAAGCAGATTCGCATTCAAGAGGGAATGTAGAATATCTCAAAAGACAGACATCTTTTGGGGCAAGGCAAGGAATACACACTCAAAGGAGAATGTGGGCCATCTCCAGAGGAGGAGAGAGCCTAATCAAGGCAATATTTATAACTAAATATTCTCTTGCACTTCTTTGCCTTCCTATTATTACTATCTATATCACCAAGTCTTTGAGAGACTAGGCTTCCAAATTACTCCTGACGTTGCTCAACTAATCCCTAACCCTTTGTGGTATAATGTTATGATTTATGACAACATTTTTGAAAACATATCTTCATGGTAGAATAGAACCCAAAAGTAGAAAAATCTCTAAAAGTGTAAGAAAACCATCAGCAGAGGGAAATAGCAGAGTCAAGGAGATAAAATGCTGCTTCAGTATTCCCTCCTAGCATTCCCTATGGTCCCTTGTGAATTTCATATTTGTTGTTGGGGATGAAAACTGATTTTTATGTCCTTTCATCATTTATTCCATAGAAATGGATATTTACTAAGCATGTGTTCACTATTTCAACCAACCATAGTGAGAAAAAAATTAGCTATGACAAAATAAAATAGAATGTGCCAATTTGCACTTGTACCGTAAAAATTTTAAAAATCAACAATATATAACTTACTTGCAGAGTTACCACATTTATTATATTCGAATGTCTAGTTTGTAACAAAAAAGTCACAGTCATACAAACAAATGGCAAAGTATGGTTCATTCAAAAGAAGAAGAAAAATAAACAAATAAAATCATAAATTATCCCTGAAAAAGACCTGAGGGCAGATAGATATAATAGATTAAAAATAATAGATATAATAGATTAAAATAATCTAGAACTAAAAGAAGATGTGAAATAAATCAAGAAAAGAATATATCAATAAAATGAAAATATTAATAAAGAGAAACTGAAATAAAATATTAAAGTTGAAAAGTATAAGAAATAAAAGTAAAAAATTACAGGCCTGGTGATGCATGCCTATAATCCCAGTGACTCAGGGGGCTGAGGCAAGAGAATCGAAAGTTCAACACCAACCTCAACAATTTAATGAGGCTTTAGGCAACTACTTAGCAAGACACTGTCTCCAAAACAACAACAACAAAAAATTATTGGAGGGATTAAAAGGCACATTGGAGCAGGCAGAGGAAAGAATCATCAAACTTGAAGATAGGATAGTACAAATGTTCTTTCTGAGACAGAGAAAGAAAAAATATTGAGGAAAAGTGAACAGAGTCTAAGGGACCAATTGGACACCATCAAGTAGAATAAAATATGCATTATGAGGGCTCCAGAAGGAGAGGAGAGAGAGAAAGGCACAGAGAAAATATTTGACGAAATAGTGACTGAAAAGGTCTTAAATTTAATAAAAGGTGAAATAGAAACACGTCAGAAGCTCAACAAACCACAAGATAAACTCAAATAGACCCACACCAAAATAGATTATAATCAGTATTTTGATAGAAAATCTTGAAAGCAAAAGGAAATCAGTGACTTGTCACATTTAAGGAATCCTCATTAAGATTACCAATGGGTTTCTCATCAGAAATTTTGAATGCTAGAGGAAATGGGACAATATAGTCAAAGTCCTAAAAAAAATATTATCAACCATGAATCTTCTATCCAGCAAAACTGCCTTTCAAAAGTGAGCAAGAAATTAAGATATTCCAAAAGTTGAAGGAAAATCTTTCACCATTACACATGCCTTGCAAGAAATGTTCAAGGCTCTCCTTCAAGGTAAAATGGAAGGACACAAGACAATAACTCACAGCCATATGAAGAAATGTGATCTCAATAGCAGTAAAGACCCACATAATTGTAAAATATAGTATCATTTTAAATGTTTGTATATAACTCTATTTTTTGGGTTTTTTATATGATTTGAGATCAATACATTTCTAAAATTATTAGTACAAGAGGTAGTGTTTTTGTTACTCTGGTTTGTAACTCCACATTTTGCTTAATACACAATTTAAGAAATTGGTTTACCTAAAATAACTATTAAGTTATATTATGGGGTAGATAATACATGAAAATGTAATTTTATGACATCAGCAAGTAAAATGGATGAGATAAAGCTGCTAGTGGACAATTGTTCTTCTCTTATGATGTAGTTAAGCTGATATAAATTCAAATTGGAGTATAACGTTTGGATGTTAAATGAAATCTCCATGGTAACCAAAAAGAAAACTCTTATAAAATATACACAAAAGGAAATGAAGAAATAGCTTAAACATTTGATTTTTTTAAAGTCAACTAAATTCAAAAGAAGATACTAAAGGAAATGAAAGGGAAGGTTATAAAGCATATAAAAACATATAGCAAGATTATAGAAGTTTCTTCTTATCAGAAGCCATTTTAAATGTAAATAGATTAAACTCTGCAATCAAGATATAAATTGGCATAATGAATAATAACATGATTCAACCATATGTTGTATATGAAAGATTGATTTTAGATCTAAAACCATACATAGAATGAAAGTGAAAAGGAGACTTACATTCTACAGAAATTATAATGAAGAGAGCACAAAAGTTGTGGCTATACTTATACAGAAGAAAGAGATATTAAATTCAAAATATTTACAAGGAGACAAAGAAGGTTATCATATATTAATAACAATTTCAATACAGAAAGACATAACCATTATAATCATTTATGCACCTAATAATAGATCATCAAAATACATGAAGCGAAACCCAAAAGAACTGAAAGGAGAAGTAGGTAGTTCTAACATATTAGTTGAAGACTTCAATACCATATTTCAATAATGGACAGAATAAACAGACAGAAGGCAAGATAAAGAGGATTTTTTAAAAAAATATATTTATTTTTTAGTTGGAGATGGACACAATATCTTTATTTCATTTTTACGTGGTGCTGAGGATTGAACCCAGGGCCTCACACGTGCTAGGCAAGCCCTCTATCACTGAGCCACAAACCCAGCCCCAAGATAAAGAGGATTTAAGCAATACAATAAATCAACTAGATTTAACAGCAGCAACATAATCACCAACAGTAGCATATACATTTTTCTCAAGTATGCATGAGATATTTTTCAGGATAAACCATGTGTTAGGCCACAGATTAAGTCTCAATAGTATTAAAAATATTTCATACAAAGTACGTTTTTTTGACCAGAATTTGAAATCAATAACAGAAAGGAAAGTGTAAAATCAATTCAGAGCCAGGTGCGGTAGCTCATGCCTATAATCCCAGCAGCTTGGGAGGCTGAGACAGGAGGATCTGGAGTTCAAAGCCAGCCTCAGGAAAAGTGAGGCTCTAAGCAAATCACTGAGACCCTGTCTATAAATAAAATACAAAATAGGGCTGGGGATATGGTTCCGTGGTCAAGTGCCCCTGAGTTCAATCCTCAATGACAATTATAATAATGACAATTATATAGACATGCACCAACATGCCCAACTTACTTTTAATTTTTTGTTGTTGCATTTTAGGAATTATCTATGTATCCTGGATATTCATCCCTATGCAGATGCACAATTTGCAAATATTTTCTCTTATTCCATGGGTTGTCTTTTTACTCTATTACAGTGTTTTTTGATTCACATTTAAATTTTTTTCATTAAGTCCAATTTATTTATTTTTCTTGGGTTTCCTGTGCCTTTGATGTCATATCTGAGAAATAATTGCCAAATCAATTATCATAAAAATTTTGCCTGATGTTTTCTTCTAAGGGTTTTATAGTCTTAAGCCTTACATCTATATCTTTGATGCATTTTCAGTTAGTTTTGATAATGTTAAACATGGCTCTCCATTCTTTTGATTTGAATACCCGATTTCTCCAGCACCATTTGTTGAAAAGACTCATTTTTTCCATTGACTGGTCTGGATATTATTGTCAAACACCGTTTGACCACATATTTCATTGGTATATGTCTGTTTTTATACGAACAGAACATTATAGCATTATCTGAAGTAAGTTTTGAAATCAGGAAGAATGAGTTCCAGTTCGTTCTTCTTTTTCAAGTTTGTTTTGTTCTCTGAGGCCCCTTGAGATTGTATATGAATTTTATTATGGGTTTTCTATTTCTGCAAAAATGTCATTGGGATTTTTAACAGGGATTATACTGAATCTATAGGTCACTTTGGGTAATGTTGACAACAATATTAAATCTTCTAATCCATGAACATGGGAGGTGTTTCTATTTACTTCTGTCTTCTTTAATATCTTTCCATGAGTTTTGTGATTTTCATTGAATGTATCTTGCATGTGTTTTGTTAAATATGTTCCTAAGTATTGTTTGATGCTGTTGTAAATGGAATTTTCATATTTGCTTTTCATATTATTCATTATTATTGTATACAAATGCAACTGATGCTTTTGTATTTTGCTATTTTGTTGAAATCATTTAATTAATTCTAAAAGATTTTCTCTTCATTTTGATGGAATCTTAGAGTTTTCTATATACATGATCATATCACCTGTGAGAAAAGACAATGTTACTTCCTTTACCAATTTGGATGCCATCAATTTATTGACTAGGTGCTCATCTGGTACTATCTCAAACATGAGTGGCAAAAGAAATCTAGCTCTTTGCTCTTTTTCTAATCTTAGAGGAAAAGTATTTAATCTTTCATGATTGAGGATAATGTTCATTGTGAGTTCTCCACATATGGTTGTAGTAGTTTCCTTTTATTCCTAGCTTGTTGAGTGTTTTTGACAGGAAAGACATTGAGTCTTGTTAAATTATTTTTCTGTATCAATTGAGATTATTGTATTTCTACCTCCATTCTGTTAATTTAATTTGCTATACTATGTTGATTTTTTTCATATATTGAACCATCCTTGAATTTCAGGGATAGATCCCACTTTGCAATGAGGTATAATCCTTGTAATGTGCTTCTGAATTCAGTTTTCTAGTATTTTGTTGAAGATTTTTGCAACAATGCTCACAAGGCATAGAGTTTTGTTTCTTGTAGTGCCTCTTTTTGCTTAGATATTAGTGTAATATTGATCTCATAGAATAAGTTAGGAAGGATTCACTCCTCTTCAATTGTTTTGGAAAGTTTGAAATTGTTAATTATTTAAGTATTTAGTAGAATTCACCAGTGAAGCCATCAGGTACAGAACTTTTCTTTGTTAGGAGAATTTTTTTCCAATACCAGCCAACTGCCAATCAGAAGCTTGGTATTCAAACCTACTTCTTTCTTATTACAAAGATTATGCACCTTTTACGAAATCATAATTGCCATATTTTTCTACTCAAGGAGAAATATGTTTTATGGATGTTCACATATCCCATTTTCAAAATACAGACTATTTTCTGTAAAATAAGCCTGACATAAACCCATACTATATCACTGAAAATTGTCTGAATGAAACGTAGTCTCTATTATCTGCCAATTTCAGAGTAATAATCAGGTTCCCAAATATGAAAGATGAAAATATGTTATTCCTATCACCATTTGCTATATGGTATTGCTACAAGTTCCCCTACTCTAACTCTAACATCTTATAATATCCTGAAGTTTCTTAATAGGCAATACTTTGTTATTGATAGACCTTTATTTTATTTATATGTGATTCTGAGAATCAAACTCAGTGGCTCTCAAGTGCTAGACAAGAGCTCTACCACTGAGCTATAACCCCATCCTCAGGACATTATATTTTTAAAGGTAGAGTTGTTGATTAGGTTTCCAGAAGGTACTGTATAGTCACTAACCCACACTTCTCAAGTTGATACTGGTTGTTCATCTTTTCAATCCACAAACACATTTGGTTTGTTCTAATTCCAACCTTTCCTTCTCATCAAAATTTGTTTTCTTTTCCTAAAGACTTTTTGTACTCTTCACCATCTTACATCTAAATCCTCCTAATTCATTCATTGTAGATTTTAATGTTTACCTATAGGCCATATTTCAAAATATGCATGTGGATAGAATAATTCACCAGTTTCTCAAATCTTAAATTTAAATTTGAGTGATTTAGTTGGATTCTTAAAAGGATTTTGGATGGCAATGGAATCAGGAGCCTATATGTGATTTTCCCTCAAGCAAATAGTTTATAAAATCGGAGGAAGCATTTTATGTTATTGGGTCCCTTGAAGAATCTGATTTTAGAATTAAAAAAATGACTCATTTCCCCAAAAGAGAGTTTGTGTGTGTTTGTTTGTGTGTGTGTGTGTATGCGTGCACCTTCCCACTCCCCCTACACAAACATGCACACACATATTTTTGGAAGTACTTTCATGGGACTCTAAGACCCACTGAAGTTTCTAATCTCAGGTTAGGTCTTGTTGCTTTAAAAGAGAAACTAAGGCAAAGCAGTTTGTTCCAATCTCCTTCTTATGCTGACAAGTCAGGAAGTTCCAGTTTTTAAGGAGTGATCTATAACTTCATAAAAATGACTAACTTATTATAAGCCATCATCGCTGTCACATCAAGGACCTGCATTCATGTCTTCGATGCTAGAAGCCTAACCACCAATCCAGAGTGCAGTGGTTTCTTTACTTGGAAAGTATGGAGGAATACTCATTCACTGACTTAACCTGCATTTACTAAGCACCATATGCACACTTACAAATGACACTTACTAAGAACCATGTGCACCATGTGCACTTAAGAACTAAACTTAGAATTCAAAAATAAATAAGAAAGCTCCTGAATAAACTCTGCCACCAGCCCTTTCCTTCCTCCACCTTTTTTCTCAGGCTTACTTTCCTCTCCTATAACTTTCAAAAATAGATATTTGTCAAATTCACATCAAATAAAATAAGGTTGAATTTTTTAAAAAAATCTCACATATGAATAAAGAAAATGAAGCATTCTTATTTTTATTCATTTCTTAATAGCCCATTGCCCCTAGCAATATGTCATGAAAAAAAAACTTTAAGATATGAATGGTGTGAATATACTTTGTAAACAACCAGAGATATGAACAATCATGCTCTATATGTGTAATATGAATTGTAATGCATTCTGCTGTCATATATAACCAATTAGAATAAAAACATTTAAAAAAAGTTCACTAAACCTGAAAAATTGTGCTGTATATATGTACTATGGATTAAAATGCATTCTACTGTGCTATGTAACAAATTGGAATAAATAAATAAATTAAAAATAATTTTTAAAAATTAATAAAACTGAATCAGTGAAGACAGAAGTGTGTGTGGCACTCAGGGAGGATGATGGCTCCTATAAGGCTTGATGCCTTGATGCACAAGAGACAATTAGTGTGACTCACCACACCTGGGTACACATTGTATTCACAGCGGTCACTTATTCTTCCAAGGCAGCAACAGTTATCGTAAACTTCATGGGATACGTACTGTATGAATGGCAACATGCTAAGTAAATGTTTTACATGGATCATCTAATTTATTGTGACAACACCATGGAGTAATAGACATGATATTGAATTTCTGAGTTTATAGAAAAATAAACTTAAAGAACTTACATCGCAGAGATAGGATATTAAAATGAGGATTCAAGCCAAAGCAGTCTGACCCAAAATCAATGCTCTCAAACAAACCACTACAATATTTTTTCTGCTTTTAGCAGAACCCAGAGAGAATTCAATAAAGAGATAAGTTGTTGTTGTTGCTGTTGTTGTTTCCAATTGGGAATTGAGTGTGGAGGAAGAAAGTCAAGAACCATAGTTACCTGTACTGTGTGTGTGTGTGTGCATGTGTGAGCGCATTCAGTTAAGTGTAAGTAGGGGTGAAGAAGGGGATCAGGGAATCTGAATACTAGTACCACAAGGCAGGGAACACAGCAAGCTGAGCACAGCACAGAGACATGAGCCAATGAGCACAGGGTTGCTTTACTCACCTACACAGAAACACTCACACTTCATCAGTCTCACAATCCCATCAAATCCTAGTCCTTCCAAAAGATAAAAGTTGGGGTAGTGCTTATCCCTAAGAGAAAGGTCAAGTGGACACTCTCCTAAAGCCTCTTCTCAACAATAAGACCAAGGTCATTCTACCCCAATGGTCAAACTATAGCAGTGATTATGATATTTACATCTTAAAGACACAACTTCTAAATAGAATTGTTCTCCAAGTGTCCTCTAGGATACAAATGCATCAGCACATGTACAGTTTCCTTCTACCATTGAATAAAAGCCAAGTCTTCTTATATATCCTTTAGAAAAATGAGATCAGTTAAAAAACATTCAAGAACAGACACCAGAGTCTTCTCTTAGGCACCAGAAACCTTGACATTTTGGAGAAGAGTGATCACAACTAGATTTTAGAAAACAAAGAAAACAATCTTGCTTAATGATGCAAATTGTTGTATGCCTTCACAAAGACCTGATAGTGGTTCTGACACACCAAATACACTAGAAACTATCTTCAGCCTTGTCTTTCCCTCCTGGCTCCAACTTCCATCTGTGAGTCCCTTAAAAGCCCTTGGGAAAGAACTAATTCCATACTCACTATTCTAAGTTCAAAACGTATTCCTTATTTCCACAGCCTAAAACTGAGGTCATAAGTTACTGATTGTGCCTCTTTAATTCTCTCCCTCTTCTCGGTACCACTGAGCATATCACGTTACTGTAGAAAGTAAGGAACCACAGAGAAATTGGGAGAAATGATTCGATTTAATACCAGAGGCAAAACAAAGCTACTAATCCCTGGTAGACCCCCCTCAGGGGTGATGATGGTTATGAAATTATTTCTTAGGGAAATTCTTAGGAGAGAGAAAGTCACAAAAATTCGAATGGTAGTCTTAAATCCTCTCTGTGGAAACTGAGGAACCTCTGTAGTGTGCAGCAGTCCATGTTCATCAGAGCAGGCAGAAGGTTTCAATCAAAGATGTTGGATTTTTTTCCTTTGCATTTCCTAAAATAAAATAGAATTGGTAACACTTGATTAACATTCTTTGTCAATGTCTTTCCTTAGTTCTATGGGTAAAGCCATAAGCTCCTCAACTCCCCTAGGCATTGTTAAAGGCCACGTGTACCAAACTGGAAAGCAGTTCATTCGCTGGATGTAATAAGTGAGTTATTGCATGTTAAATAATGATCACAATGCTTATTAAAGTCTGCATAAGGCATAACAAGTAATATCCATTGCATAGCATTTAACCCTCAGTAATTATGTCATTTGTAATCAATTGCCTTTTTCATTAGTCATCTTATTATATTCTATAGCTGGTTTCTATTGCATAATTGTTTATCTTCAATAAATATGTTTTAATAAGCAGTTGTATTAATACTACGTGAAATAACACTCTCAATTAAACTACATTGAATACTCATTTGGGAATTTGTATTCAAAATCCTGCCAAACATTCTGTAGGCATGATTCATGTCAAGTCAAATAACAAAAGGTGTGCTATGTGTTAAAAAAATACATATTGCAGTGACTCCATATTACAGGAAGGTCACAAAGCAGCTATCCTTTTAATTTTTTAAACTTATGACAGTTAAGAGAAAAAAAGCTATATTTCCTAAGACTTTATGGCAATATCCCTGAAGCTTCTCTGTATGTTACTCAGTATGAGATTAATCACTACAACAACAGCCATTTGCCTTATTATTTTTATTTTTCAACAATCAAACTAGACAAAGGTTCTTTATAACAGCACAAAAAGGGAGTGGGTTTTACCATATGATAGTTTTGGACAGCATCATTTTAATGGCGTTAGAGTTACGATATCAAATTTCATTTAACAGAGAAACGTTAACCAAAGGCAAAAGTACACGGTTCATTTTTCATTTCTCAAAACTATTAAACTGAGTTGTCTGACTGGCAACACAGATTAATCAAAAGGCACTTTTTCTGGTAACTAGACTAATTTTTCTCAGACATCATAGGAAATTAAAAACTAACTCAAAAAGGTAGAAGACATCTATTTTTTAAAAAAAGAAACAGAACACAGTATCTTATTTTCATTTTTCATCAGATAATCAAACTTCCCTTTTTACTGCACTCTGAAGAAGTTCAGGATATTATAAGGAATGTTCTAGAATTACTGAACCAAAAAAAGAAATGTCAGAGATATTCCCATGGGGAACATGCTTTAAGTTCATTTGATACGTATCATACATACATTGACTTAGATCAATTACATGCATCTGATGGCAAAATCAACCTGTGGAAGACCTTGAAAGAGTGCATCCAAAGGATCAAGGAGCATGAACCGACTAGAAGGAGGTTTGCCCAGGTGTGAACATAGGCGGGGTCCTGAGTACACTGAGGCCTGGGTAGAACAGAAGTTCCTGGGCAGATCCTTCAGCTCTTAGAACCTCATTTTTAATACATGGCATTTCTGAAATCCCCTGGTGCATGGGACGGTTACTTTCTAACACATATTTTTAAAAACCTCTAGAATCATCAAATAAATAACTTTCAGTTATTTTTGTGAGGTCATGCTAAGGTGAGCATAGATAGAGGACCACCCACATAGCCAAACTGGCATGACTCTTTTTAATTTTCATTGTCAAAAGGACAAAGGAACTGTTTTAATGAAGTGTTTTTCAGTTGTCTTTTGTTTCATATTTTACACAGGAAAAAGGAAAAATGTTTCTTCAGTTCAGGGCATCTGAATCATATTTCCAAGGGGACAGGCATTTTCAGGACAGTAAGTACTAAATTATAAATAACTTTCAATAAATTAAACTGTAGTCTGGCTCCCTCCCCCCCTCCCCTTGGAAACATTTAGCCTTCAGAAGACTTAATCGTTCTTCAAGATAAAACGACAGTTGCCTCTGAAGTATATAAGACAATTGGGCATATGTCAGTTATAAAGCAGTGATGAGATAATGTGGCTCAACCCTCCAGCGTGAAGCTCCACCAGACCAATGAATGCAAATGTATTCTTGCTTTCTGCCTCTTGTCAGTGAAGCCAACTATCACAACTGGACAAGCTCCCTTACAGTACTCTGAAGAACATGACAGTCTTTGTGATAAGCCAATGCCACAAGTTCAGATAAGGGAACAGAAGAAGAAGTTATCCCCAAAATCAGAGGCCAGAAAATAAACTAGCACCTCCACAGTTTAGCTATTTCTGGTGAACATATCTAAGCTCTGTATTCTTTAGTTAATGTTCCTTTTTCTATTTACTTTTCATCACGGATATGCCCCAGAGTTCCAGGAAAAGAGGGGAAATGAATCAACAGTCTGTACTTTCCTACTTACACAGAGTGGAATGAATGGAGTTAGATCCTATTTAGAAAAAAACAGAACTCTTTCCCAACTCTAGAGGAAGGTGATTTTAAGAGAGAGTTTCCTAAGAAGTTAGGAATTTCTCATACAATACTGCCCAGGAGAGAAACATTTGAAAAAAAAAATAGTTAAACAGGACCAAAGAAGGAAATAATTAAGACAGAATTGAATTGCTTATCTGGAAATTTCAGAAATCAAGAGAAAATACTTTTGGACTAGGACCTTTGTCTCACTCTTCAATCCTTTTATACCATAACATACAAATAGTGGCCCACTCATAAAATTAGCCATTAATGGAAACTTCTAGAAGTATAGAACAGAAGGAAAATTATTTTTCTTTTCTTCTATAATCCAAACAAATTTTACTTTTGTGTTGCTGTTTCAGAATACATTTCCAATTGAGTTTTCCCAAAGGTGTCCTTTAATGCCTATAATTCAACCTACCAAGAGAAATCATTTCTTTATGCTGAAGTTTAAAAATGTCTGTAGATTTAGGCTAAGCTACTTACATAAGATGTGAAATCAAGAGGTCTACAAACTTAGCTCCTAACAGTGTTTAGGAACACATAGAAATAAAGTAAGAAGGGGCTGGGAATGTGGCTCAAGTGGTAACACGCTTGCCTGGCATGTGCAAGGCGCTGGGTTCAATCCTCAGCACCACATAAAAATAAAAAATAAAGATGTTGTGTCCACTGAAAACTAAAAATAAAATAAAATATATGTATATAAAAACGAAAGAAAGTAAGAAAAAAAAAAGGGCAAGTTCTCTGCAAGTTCTCTGGAGTTTAGCAAGACTCTACTCCTTGTACCTTGGGTGGTTGGTACCTTATATTTGGACATTCCTGGTGAGAATGATTAGAACACAGAAGCTGGCTGCGATTATCTTCTTACCTCCAGCAGCATGTAAGTGCTAAGTCTAGAAATGTAATGAATGAATGGACAAAAGAATGAATGCAATGGCAAATCACATGAAAGAAGACGGAGAGAGAGTTAGGACGGGAGAGGAGAAAAAGAGTCCCACGAGAAAGTTTTCATCATTCCCACCAAGAGCAGGACAACCTTCCCTGAGAACATGAGTATGTTTTCTTGACACCTGGCCATAATAATGCAGTTTCTACAGAAAAAGATGAGCACTGTTTGCCTTTTCCCTCCTGCTAGGGCCCTCCTCTTCTTTTTAAATGAGGGAAGTTTGTATATAAGTATGTTACTGCACAGACCACTGGGCAAATGGCCAACTGTCCTCTGGGGAAAGCCAAACCTGATTCTCATTTTAAATGGGTAGTGATTTTATGGCCCTAGGTTACTTGTAATCAGAGAATATACGTTGAGCTTGAACTCTCTCAGACGTGTCTCAGACGTGTCCACTATAGAATGTGGATCTTTCCAACCTGTAATTTTCAAGTCAATATAATTATATGAGTCCTGTTGTCAAAATATTAAGATTACAGATACATGCACCTCCGGGCTCTCATCTGCAAAGTCTTCTCTACTCCTCACAACTAGACTTATAAACTCTCCCTCTTATGAACTCCAATAGCACTTTATCTACTTCATCAGAGAACCTTGTCACTTTCCACTTGGCATTAGTGTTCCTTAGACACGTCTAATCTTCCAAAGCAGAGTCAAGCTATTTGAGAGCAATACCCCTGAAAACACTTCTGAGTAGCATACTCGTTGCCCATAGAAGGCCTTCACGATTTTTTGCATGTTTTTATACAAGTGAATGAATCTCTCTGATTGTAGTTCAGTTTAACTATTGATCAGAGAACCCCCATCTTATATCCTAAGATGCTCAGAATTCACCATAGTGGTTGATTCTCCAAGGCTGCTTGTTTTATGCCCTGCAATCTGCTAAGCACTTTATTTACATTTTCCCAATTTAAACTTCACTAAATCATTCTCAGATAATCCTCTTTACAACTAAGGAAGATGAGGTTAAAAAAAATGAAGTAACTTGCCCAAGCTCACCCTACAGAATTGGCACAACTAGATTGGAACACAGACCATTTGGTTCCAACTTCCATATTCATAGCCATTGTATAATCCTACCTCCCGGTCAGCAGAGCAAGGCCTTCCAGGTCCTTATTCCAAGAGTCATTTCTTAGAAAGAACTCAGGCCTAGCTCACACACAAGCAGCAGCTGCTCTGGACTGAAAAAGCAATATCCTTCACAAAAAGAGACAGATTCTGAAGGTCTCTAAATGTTCCTGTGCACCAAAAGTGCCAGGGCCACTGAAGGAAGAGTGACAGTAGTCGGGCTTCAACCCAGCATGATCTGGAAGCCTAGATAGACAACAGGCTCCTGTGATACCCAAAAACCTATTGTGCCAGAAATTTATCATCTCGGAAGCTTCATTGTTTTATTTTGAACAGGAAAAGGACTTCAAAGTTTCTGTTCCTACTGGAACAGATCTTTTATAACTCAATTTACCCAGATTTATTTTGCATAAGATCCCTACTATTTTATAGGGAGATTCTTTTTCAACATTTCCTTATAAGTAATCTTCTCGAAGGAAAGAAATTAAATATTCGAGGCCTTGAGCTATTGTATAAAAAGATTTTATGCATAAGTGAGGGTAGTATACATTTAGGCTCATGGTTAACATTGAAACACAACAGGTATGAATTATTACCCAATCTTTCATGCTACAACGTGCCTCCCTGTTCAATTGGAGCAATAAGTCCTAGGATTCACAGGGCTTTTTTCCCCTGATTGACGTCACCCTTCATTCTTGAAGCAAGATACTTAGGAAGAAATCCTCAGTACAACAATGGAATATTCATTCATGTGCACCAACATATCCCCAGGTGTCACTTAGGCAACCTGCCACTCTGGAAATCGTTTTATCCTGAAAAATACCCTGTGGGCTGCTGTTACTTTCTTGCCCTTTCTTGATTCAAAGTTTTGGATGAATGAAATATTTGTGGCATAGCAATGCTGGTAAATCTTGAGGAGGTTCAGACAGTTTGAGGACAGCGGAACGTGATGTTCATTACCTCCTTCCCCTCTGCTTCTTTCTGTCTTTCCTCCTCACGCCCAGGAAACATTTAGACCCTCTAACTTTTTCTGTGTCCAAAGTCATTCTTTCCTTTAAAAGTCTTTTTTTGGACAAAGACCAGAGTTGGAAGAGTTGACTCTTAAGCATTAGAAGTGGGAGGTTTTGTTCCCTGCTAAAGATCTTGGGGTGTGGCTGATCACATGAAGTATTTAGGGTTTGGGGCACCCTGGCAGAACCTCTAACGGGACGTTACCTAGGCGGCAGCACAGTTTGCCTGAGTGTCAGACAAGACTGTCAAGGACGGCATGAATGCCATCTAAGGGAAAATTATCTCAAAATAAAGTGAATAATAACACTGCTTTTTAGTGCTTACCAAGTTTAGGTTACTGTCACCACAACCTTACTTGAAGCTATTTCATTTACTTAGTTCTTACTTTTTTCTCTTTCTTTTTTTAAATTTAGAAACATACTCTTCCCTCCCCAGTCCAAGAACCTAGCAGTGTCTTAGATTGCTCTAATTGAAGTGATTTATGTTTTCTTTTTACGACAACTAAAAAGTGTCCAATAGCCAAGACGTAATGACAGGTTGTATTTGCCTAAGTTCTCCCTTGATGAGGTGCAAAGTCATTGTCAGATAACACATAATGGCTGTTCCTAATATCCATTTGAGAAAAGAGGTGCTGACCAAGGTAGTCCCACCCATCTTCCTAAAGAACAGGATAAAAACTTGAACTTCCTTAAAAAAGGAAGACTCATTCCTTAGTGTAGTTAGAATTCTAGAAAGTGCAAAGCATAGTGCTAGGGTTTAGGACAAAAAGAAAAAACAAATGTCAATAAAGGGGTTGGAGTTGTGGCTCAGTGGTAGAGCACTTACCTAGCATGTGTGAAGCCCTAGGTTCGAGTCTCAGCACCACATATAAATAAATGAATAAAATAAAAGTCCATCAACATTTAAAAAAATATTTAAAAAATGTCAATAAAGGCAGGCAGAAAATGAGAAAGAAGGAAAGAGTAAAGGGAAGGGAAGAAGAAAGAAAGAAATGGACAATTATGTGAAGGAAGGAAGCAGGGAAGATGATTGAGAAGAGGGAGAGAGACCCTTCCCAAGCATCCATAGGCAATTGAAATCCCACTCCAACTCATGGCTGTTCCCCTCTTTGAAAATAATTCTAAAGAAGTTCTTCCTTTAGCCTCATGAATTTTGTTGTGATGTTATAAATTTTATATCCTCTTTGGCCAGTTATCACTGAATACAGGGGACAGAACCTCTTTAAAGATCACGTTAGGTTCTCCAGAAATCCATGCAGGCTGCTTTGAAAATTCTGTTTAGTAAATTTTTATAATCTTTCAATGTTTTTTAGTCATCTTGTTGCATAAAATGGTTCTTTCCCTTTTGTAGGCATTTTCAGAGTTGATCCAAATTATATCACAGGGAATCTGACTCAAGAGGAGTAAATGACAATGCACCTCTACAAGCGGACGGAATGCAATTTAAAAATCAAAAATTATTTTGTACTCTCTTGCCTTGTGCCAAAGAGTCAATGTGCTTTTTTTCTATTTACGTCCTCTGTCTGTCTTTAGGCTTCAGTTTAAGACTACTATTTTTTTTTTCTGTCAAGCATAGTCTAAAAACGAGACTGATAAGGGGATTTCATATTGTCCATCCAGTCTCTTGAAACTTGAATTTTATCAAGATGTTCCTGTTTGCCCAAGGTGGACACAGTTAACCTCCGCAGTTCTGACATGATTATTAATACCACTTCCTTTCATGCAAGCATTTCCCAACGTTTATGATAAATTTCATGCTCATCTAGAACTTTTATTGAACTATATGCATAGAAATAAGGCATCTCATATTATATAGAAAATACTTGGACTCAGTATTGATTACATGATCTTACATAAGTTATTACCACGTTGAGCCTCAGTATTCACATTATAAACTGGGAAATACAACCATCCCTTAAAGTGTGCGTGAGGATCCAAATACAGGATCTATAAATTTGCTTTATGGACTAAAAAGCTCTCAGAGTTGTTGGCAAACATTTTTGTTCTAATTCAGCTTTTCATAATTTATATGGAAGAAATGACCCCAAAACTGCAGAGCTGATAAATGCAACTTCATAAGTAAGAGCTGGATCCATCTTCAGAATGATAACAGAAGGCTTTGTGTTTTAAGTTCTGGGTCACAAGTCTGGCCAGATTGGTGGATGATCTCGAGCCCTCAAACGCATGATGGCAGTTCTCTGGAGGCTGAGTGTCCTCTGTGGTGCCACACTTCTCCAAATCCCAACAATCAGACCTGCTCATGTCACAGCTTTGTTCCAAGACAGACTGTTCCCAGGATGGTGTGGAGCCCAGCACATTTACCTGCCACCAAGTCGCCATTCTGGTTCTAAGGCGGCATGTCCTCACTGGACTAGTAAAAGAGCTGTTAATGTTTTGCTCCTGGACCTTCCTCCAGCTGCATGTTCGAATACTTGCTCTGTGATGGACTGCACCCTGGCTTTCTTCCTTACTCTCCAAAGTCCCTGTGGCTCTGGACAGGCTGGTACTGACTAGATTCACGGGGCTGAACCACAGGCAGAAATCTTGGCCCTCTCAGCTTTAATCTTTGCTGGGCTTCGTTATTTCTACTACCGTGATGACTCTGCAAAGCTGTCATCATGTCATGGAAGCTCAGACCTTTCTTACTCAAAACCATGAGAACTGACTCTATGCCACCAATGACAAATCAGCTGAGAGAGAAATTGGGAAAATGATCCCATTCACTACTTGTCTACACTACTTGGGAATCAATCTAATGAAAGACCTCTGTAATGAAAACTATAGAACACCAAAGAAAGAAATTGAAGAAGACCTTAGAAAATGAAAAGATCTCTCATGTTCTTGGATAGGCAGAATTAATATTGTCAAAATGGTCATACTACCAAAAGCACTATACAGATTTAATGCAATTCCTATTAAAATAGAAATAGAAAGAGCAGTCATGAAACTCATCTGGAAAAATAAGAGGCCCAGAAGAATCAATACAATCCTCAGCAAGGAAAGTGATGCAGGAGACATCAAAATATCAGACTTTAAATTATACTACAGAGTTATGATAACAAAAACAGCATGATATTGACACAAAACCAGACATGAAGACCAATGGTACAGAATAGAAGACACAGAGACCTACCCACATAAATACAGTTAATCTCATACTAGACACGGGCATCACACATACATTGGAGAAAAGATAGCCTCTTCAACAAATGGTGCTGGGAAAACTGGAAATCCATATGGAGTAGAAAGAAATTAAACCCTTATCTCTCACCTTGGACAAATCTCAAAGTGGATCAAGAACCTTGGCATTAGACCAGAGACCACCCTGTGCCTACTAGAAGAAAATGCAGGCCTAACTCTCCTTCATGTTGGCCTAGAAATGGACTTCCTCAACAAGACTCCTAAAGTACAAGCAGTAAAATAAAAAATCGATACATGGGATGGAATCAAACTAAAAAGCTTCTTCACAGCAAAGAAAACAATCAAAAACATGAACAGAGAGCCTACAGAACGGAAGAAAATCTTTACCACCTACACCTCAGATAGAGCATTAATCTCCAGGATATACAAAGAACTCAAAAAAACTTAACACCAAAAACAAATCCCCAAATAACCCAATCAATAAATGGGTAAAGGAACTGAACAAGCTCTTCACAGAAGAAGAAATATGAAAAGTCAAAAAATATATGATAAAACGTGCAACATCTCTAGAAATTGGAGAAATGCAAATCAAAACTACACTGAAATTCCATCTCACTCTAGTCGGAATGGCAATTATCAAGAATGCAAGCAACAATAAATGTTGACAAAGATGTTGGGGAAAAGGTATACTCTTACATTGCTGGTGGGATGGCAAATTGGTACAACCACTGTGGAAAACAGTGTGGAGATTCCTTAGAAAACTTGGAATGGAACCACCACTTGACCCAGTTATCCCACTTCTCTGTTTATACCCAAAGGACTTAACATCAGAATACTAGAGTGATGTACCACATCAGTTTATAGCAGCTCAATTCATAATAGCCAAGCTATGGAAAAAAGCTAGGTGCTCTTCGACAGATGAATGGATAAAAAAAATGTAGTATATATGTATATATATATATATATATATATATATATATATATATATATATATATATATGTATATACACACACACAATGGAATATTACTCAGCCATAAAGAAGAACAAAAATATGGCATTTGCTGGTAAATGGTTAGAACTGGAGAACATCGTGCTAAAATAAGCCAATCCCAAAAAAACAAAGGCTGAATGTTCTCTCTGATATGTGGATGCTAACCCACAAAAAGAAATGGTAGGGAGGGTAGTGTAGAAGTTCATTGGATTAGATAAAGGGAATGAAGGGAAGGGAGGCAGGAGGGGAACAGAAAAGACAGTAGAATTAATCAGACAAAACTTTTCTATCCTTGTATATGAATACAAAACCAGGGCAACTCCACAACAAGTACAACCACAAGAATAGGATCCTAATTAGAATAGTATATTGTATATACTTCATGTATGTACAATATATCAAAATACACTATACTATCATGTATATCTAAAAACAACAAATATTTTTAAAAAAAGAATTGATAGTTTGCCCCTTTGCCTCTGCTCTGTGATGCCATTCAGCTCACAAAAAGGAGAAAATAATGCAGGAGTTTGATAGTGGGTATCTCCTCATCACATGACTATTGTCATAATTTAACTTCTGAGAAAAAGTTTTGAGAGGAAAGTGTCCAAGGAATTGTGAGACCAAGTTCTGTATTCTGGAGAGATAATGGGATTGTCTCCCAGCTCAGAAGACTTTCAGTATAACAAAATCATCCTTTGCCTTTTAGCTTATCAATCTCTTAAAGAGAATTTAATTGTTTCATTATCAATACATGAAAATACTTCTGTATTTTTCCTGAGAGTAATGAAAAAGATTCTAATACATGAGTGAAGACTTTGCACAAAATTAGTGTTTAATTCTGGGAAACTTCCTTCTCTTTTCAATTGACACCAGCGACTGATGGTTACTGGTCCTAGCGAAACTTCAAAATTAGGAAATGCTTATATAATACAGTATAGATTTCTAAGTCCTAGGAAGGAAAGCCTGGAAAATTTCTGAACTTAGATAAATTCCATGTAGGGAAAAGGTCTTCCTCATAGATGCATCTGGATATTACAGATTCCAGACTTAATCCTCATAGGTGTTTTACTTTATTTATCTGTCCACAAATATAAAACTGTAAGTGATAAATTATTTTCCCACAGTGGAAATTGTTGATGAGAAAATGTATTCCATGAAAATAAAAATTTTAAAATAATGAAATGTTATGTAATTTTTTAAAAATGTGATAGTTTCTCAGATTTAGGAAACCAAAGCTGAGTCAAGGCAAGAGTTTTTATTTCCAAGATCACACTTTTTTTAAGCTGGGATAAAAGAAGTGGAGAGAGACAGAGTGAGAGAGAGAGAGAGAGAGAGAGAGAGAGAGAGAGAGAGAGAGAGAGAGAGACAGAGAGACAGAGAGACAGAGAGAGAGAGACAGAGAGAATATATGCCAGCAAGACAACTCTCCTCTTTTAAAAGGAGCAGAGTTCTCTCTTGATGCTCTTCTGAAAGAGATCTGCACTGGGCTCCATTGTCTAAATTATGTTTCTGTGATGTGGTCACATTTAACTTCCTGATTATCTCTATTGTCACATTCTAGTTAGTATGAAAGACTAACAGGAAGGGAATCCCATTCCTACCTTTTGGGTATCTGTACAAAGTCATATTTTACTACTGTATTTAATCAGTGGTACTGGTTCGGATGCTTTATAGAAGGATGTCAGAACACAAAAATTTGAATGGTAAGTGGATGTTTTTGCTACTGGCCCTGGGAACTAGTTTCATTAGAACCCAAGAAATAACCCCAACCCGCTGAAGTTAGCATTAGCAAGACCCAGTATGTTCTGTTTCTTTGCCTGTTCAAAGAGGTCAGCAGATACGTGTCAATTTTCTGAAGGGATTGCTCTTGGTTTATTTGTGGCAATTCCATCCTGGTGAGCCTCTTTGTACCCAAGGGGTGCCATTAGAGAACCACCAACAAGGGCACCAAAATAATAGGGGCCTAGCCTTTATTTTGGTCAGGGGGCCAAACTTAAGCGAACTATCCAGCTTGTTTTAAAAATAAAAGACAAACAATAAAAAAAAAAAAAAAGATTTTAAGAACATGGAAACAGTCTCTATTCCAAGCTTTTAAAATTATGTATTTTTGAACTCTAAGGGTTTTTTTGTTGTTATTTTATTTTGATTGTGAATTCTTTCTGCTCAAGAACAGAGCAGTAAATTTGGCTCACTGTCCCAGAAAAGAGGAGAATTTCTGGCAGTGAATCATTGTAACAGCATAATTTCCCAGCTCATGTCTGCCTGCTCTCTCGATTAGACAGACATTTATTTTTTTTAAACTAAATCTAGGTACTTTATAGTAAGAGGTGGTAATGCTGAATGATAAATAATTAGTTTAAGGACTAATCCTCTAAGCAAGTGACTTTGGTGAGTTAAACTGCCAACTTGGGTATAAACATAACAATCTTATAGTTTGTATATAGTGATTTTCTGCTATCATTATTGAGTTGACAGGGGTCAAAAAGTGGAAAAGATACACAAATAAAGGTTCTAGGGACATAAATGAGCACTCTTACTCGGAGTAATCCTCGACCACCTCTGCTTCCTCATTCTCTACAGCTCTTCTACAAGGTTTGTTAACAATATCTTAGGAATGAGGAGTGACCACTTAGGAAGGCCCTAAGCAGCTTAGTGCAACTCTGTCTCAAAATTAAAAGGCTGGGGATGTGACTCAAGTTTACTGCTCTCTTCCCCATTCCTTCTGGCGAGTCTGAAGGACCTTAGAAGGTGGGTGTGGTGGAACACACCTGCAATCCCAGCTCCCAGCAGCTCCGGAGGCTGAGACAGGAGGATGGGGAGCTCAGTGCCAGCCTCAGCAAAAGTGAGGCACTAAGCAACTCAGTGAGACCTTGTCTCTAAATAAAATACAAAATAGAACTGGGGATGTGGCTCAGTGGTTGAGTGCCCCTGAGTTCAATCCTGGTATCAAAAAATAAAATAAAATAAAATAAAGGAACTTAGAAATCACTGCTGTGGCTTCTAAGTGATTTATGCAACACTAGTTTTTCTAATCTCTAATCCTATGGTTTTCTATTTTTAACTGCAGAAACCCCTTGGTACAGTAAAGTTTTATTTGGATGTTCAAAATGAAAACAAAATGGAGATGATTTGTTGGAAGTAAGTTCAGGAGAACCTGGATCAGAGAACAGTTTGAAATCCAAAATTCTACTCCAATTTATTTTCAAATTTTGGTGTGTGTCAAGAATTACCTGAGGGCCGGAACAGACAAATTTCCTGTCCTGGTGCCAATGAATGGACATGGGATTAGATTCAGGAATCTGCATTTTTAACAAACCTCTCCATGTGATCCTAAGCATCGAGTTCCAAATCCATTTTTGAGGAGTACAGCCAGTTCTGTTCAGTCTCTATACCCTGACTGTACCATGTCTTTACTTAGGGAAGCCAAGTGACTGCTCAGATACCAACTAACAGGCATGTATGACTAGAGCTTTCAAAACCTCCCCCCACCTACATCTTAAACTCTTCTTCTGAACATAACCCTCTACTAGCACAGATTGGTCATTCTTCCTTGAATACAACCTGCCTTTTCATACATGGGTTCCTTTCCATGTTCTCACTTCAATACCATGAGTTTTTTTTTTCTACTGGGAAATTCCCATAGCTCCTTTTAGGCCCAGGGTAAATACTTCCCCCTCTATAAACCCTTCTCTGATCTCTCCACTTCCAGGGGTAATTAATTACTTCCTCTTTTATGATCTGCAATTTATGGTAGCTCTTATCACTTTGTATCAAAAATCTATAGTTTGTCTGCTTTACTAGACTATGGAATACTTAAAGCCAAAGATATCATCGTAAACATTTTAATTTCCACAGCATTGCAAATACTTTCGTGCATGATAGGTTAATAACAAATATTTGCCCAATTCATTAAGTCATAATTTGCGTTGTGTGTTAGGATAAATTACTGGACATGAGGTCACAAGATGGCTTGCCTTGTTCTTTGCCACTTACTAGAATCATGAGCACAAGGAAATAACTGTATGCCAATCAATTTGACAACTTGAATAAAGTTTAAGATTTTTTCCTGAAAATCACAATAGTATTCCAGAACTGACACAAGAAGAAACAAGGGGAAAGTATACCTTCCTATATTAATATACATACATATATATGAGAAGACATAGCTAATAAAGAAATTGATTTAGTAATTTCTTTTTAAGATCCCACAAAGAAAGCTCCAAGTCATGATGGGTTTTGCTAGTGAATTGTAGCAAACAGTTGAGGAAGAAATAATGCCAATCTCACACGAACACTTTCAGAAAATAGTCTTTGAAATACTTCTGACCTTATTTTATTGCCTATAACATTACCCTGATACCAAAATCTAAATAAAACATTTTAGGAAGACAAAAATTAAAGACCTATAGGATATACACAAAATTTCTTCACAAACTCTAAGTACATGCAACTTACGACATGTAAAATGGATAACATGATATGTCCAAGTGGGGTTTGTTCCAGGAATCTAAGGTTACTATAACACTCAAAAGTCAATCATTATAAAACACAATATTAAAAGACCAAAGGGGGAAAAGCTATATGACTTTTCAATACACAAACCAAAGACATTTCACAGAATTCAATTCCATTCAAGATAAACATTCTCAGAAATACTAGGAAAGAAAAAGAGCTTTCTCAATTAGGAAAAAAGACATCTATAAAACCCCACAACTAGTCTAATCAATTACAAAATATTAAACAAGTCCCCTTGGATCAAGAGAAACAGAAAAATCTCATCTAAGTGCTTCTACTCAACATCATATGGGATCTACTACCTAACATAGTTAAGTCAAAGGAAGGAACTGAAAGACAAAATATAGACAGAAAGAAGTAAAATTGTTTCTAGTTCAGTGAGACACTTAGTCTCTATAGTTGTAAACTAAGAGCTAGCATTCCACTGTATTTTATACCTCAATAAATTGTAGTCAGTTTTATTGTTGAAATCAGAGGAAATCATTAAACATGACATTTTAAAACGCAATAATTTTTCAACAATCTCTCTGATAAAAATCATCTCCATGAGAACCAGCTATTGATTTCAGTGCCGGTCATTCTTCAGGAGAAAGTAAACAGTGAAGGTAAGAACTCTTTTGTTTATAGTTAGCAACCTCAGTACAGATACAGAACTAACACACAGTTTACAAATATATGCATTTACATCTATGTGTATTTAAATACCCAAACTTCAGTACCTCTCACAATTGCATTGCATTACTATAGCATATTAAACATTTCTTTGCATTTAACCCTCCAATGTATTTCTTTAATTCATTTTTTTCCTTGGCCCATATTTATTGGATTATTTTTCTGTCTTCTCTTATGCTTCATATATATTTTGAATGAGGTAGAATATAATTTTTAATTGGTAATGGAATATAAAGGAGTAGAGCTACACAAATTGGAGTAATACGATTTAAAAGGAAAGCATTCAATAAAATGTCTTCAGAAAATGCTACAAGTGGATAAGAGAACTAAAATTTGCTTAAGTTTTCACTATATGCTAAAACTCTTCACAGATATTATCTCATTTATGCCTGATGGGACCACTGCAAGAAATGAATGCATGTGTTTGTATCATCATCATCATCACCATCACCATCATCATCATCACCACCATCATCACCATCATCATCACCATCATCACCATTACCATGTCAAAGAAAAAATGGTTCAGAATGATTTTGAAAAACCTCCCACAATCACATAACTAATAAATGACAAAGTGAATTAAGATTTCAGAGTAAAACCCTTATCTGAAGAATATATAGGTAGAATGATATGATGTCTTGAACTGCTTTTCAGGATTCTACTAGCAGATTAAGGGGAAGAGTGGTGGTAGGGACAACAGATAAACCCAAATCTGCAGTGTTTCTAGATCCTAAACCTGGATCTAGAACTGTGGATAACCATTCCTTATTATTTGAATCTGTATTAAATTGGAGAAAATATCCACTTTATAAAGAAGACCACTTTTCTCTGTTCAGGCATTCCTTTGCACTAATTATCTTCATGAAGGCTTGAGCTGAGTTTTGAATTATGGGGGAAGTTTAAATAGAAAGAAAAGGAAGACAAAAACTGAATCGAAATGATAACAGATTTTCTATAAAGTAAAAGTAGCTGACTTTTTAAAGAAGAGGATATGAGTTGTGGAAGATGGGGGAACAGTATAAAACAAGTTTGGAGGGGTTGGGGTTGTAGCTCAGTGGTTGAGCGCTTGCCTTGAATGTATGAGGCACTGGGTTCGATCCTCAGTACCACATAAAAAAAATAAATAAAATGAAGACATTGTGTCCATCTACAACTAAAATTTTTTTTAAAATATTAAAAAAAAACAAGTTTGGAATGTTGGGATAATTTCAAATGTTGAAAACCATGCAAAAAACAATATAACTCTTTATTCTAATTCTAAACTCTATCTTCATCCATTATTGAAGTATTTATTGAGAATCATCATAGGCCTGGAAAAACACTTTAGATCAAGTACAGTAGCAGCAAATATCACAGAACAAAAATAAGCACACATCTTTTCCCAAAATAGGGATCTCAGAGTGGTAAAAAGCAGATGAATATTACATTTGTGACAAGTAATTCCTAATTTGACAGTATTTCAGTATAACCAAAATTTGGTCTCTTTTTGTAGTGTACTCTTTTGTGACTTGGGAGATATCAAATAATATGAAATGCTTGTACTTCTGGATTTACCAGGATTCAGTGAGAGAAAAAGAACGGTGTATTGGGAAGAACTTCAGAGTTGGTCAGACTAGAGACTGAACTTCATAATTATTCTGCCATTAACTTGGACAATTAATTCCTCTCCATGTGTAAAATGGAATAAAACTTCCTCAAAGTTTGGTGTCCTTAAATAAACAAAAATGCTACATGGAAAGTTAATGCAAGAGTATAGTATAGTAACTTAGTATAGTAACTGGCTCTCAGAAATCTTTAATCCCGAGTTACATATTCTGACCCATTGTCACATTTGAGAAGCTATTTGATAAGCAACTCCTTCTGTAAGGACAATGACAGGTGATGGCAGTGAGTCCCATCAGACCCCACACCTTCTTCCTTCTGTGAAATGTACTTACACTGATCACTTGTCCCCTTATAGCTGAGGAGAGCCAAATACCTTTGAAGACAAATTTAAAAAGTGACCCCCAGTTCCTAAGTCCCATCCTAACAGAATGCTTGACAATTAGAGAGACTCGTTATTTCATCTTTCAAAGTCTATAAAACACACACATCCCTTTCTACACCTGCTAATGTAAGAGACCACAGATGAGTACTCTTATTCAAGTTTCTGAATATATACCTTTCCTAAACTGTCTTAGACTTTAAATTTTGTTCTTCAACACAGTAAGGGCCATTTTGTCCTGGCTCTGAACATAGGGCATCCCAGAACATTTTTCCTTCTCACCAAAAGAAGTTGTGAAGTCAAAAAAGCATCCCAAGTATGTTTGACATTGTATGTGATATGTATTCCATACCTTATGGGATCACATGATCATTAGTACACTGAAGGAATTTGATGAAGGCACCTTTTAATTAAGCTGTTGTATTCCAAGTTTCTTCCATGCCACCGAATCCCTTCTCTCCCCCAGTAATGTTACAGTAAACTAACTGCCAATGTCTTTGTTCTGAGGTCACTCTCACATGACTTAGTAATGCAGCAAGAGACTACTAACTAACCAGTTAGAATAACAGAGGTGCAGGAAGAGGCAAAGACATGTTTATAAGGAAGGGGTGACAGAAGAGAAGAAATAAAAGATAATGGAATGATTAGGGTACACTTGGGAAGGAAAAGTATACTGGAAGCCATTGCAAAAGTCTTTTTGTTCAAAATCCTATTAGGTCTAGGGGTCATACATGAAATGTCAGTTATTTTAGAACAAATGAAGTTGAGCACCTTTCCTAATCTTTTCTCTAAACTAGTTTTTGGTCATCCTTTAGGCCTATCTGAGGGCAAATTTCAAACTAGAGCTTTAATGCTGTCTGGCTTTGAAGAGCACTTAAGCTTATAAAAGAAATAAATTGGTACATTGCAATGTCGAGCTAAATAGATGATTTATTGACACTTTTTCAGAACTACTCTAGGTTATTTTTCATGGCATGTTTCCAAATGGAATAACACCAAGGTATTTATATAGGCTCCAATTTCTACACTACTCCCATATCTGGCATGAAGTATTTTTATAGCATATAACCTTTCCCTACGAACTAGCATCTGGTCATCTTTTAAGCTGAAAATTGATCAGCATCTGAGTATTTGAAGATGTATACTTATACCAAGCAATTTACATGCTGCAGGCAAATGACTTCACAATTTCTTTGCATTTTTCTATTGTTCTGTTTTGGGCAAATTTAGGAGACCAGATAACTTCCATGTACCACATATAGGTGAGGATAAGCATGAATCTTGCTATATTAGAATTCTCCAGAGAATAAGTTGTGTGTATGTGCATATATATACAAACACCCTCATGGCAGCTATCACACACACATACACAGCTATATAAAGAGAGATTCATTACAAGAGATTGCTTGTGCAATACAAAGGCTAAGAAGTCTCACAATCTGTCATGTGCAGATAGAGGTCCCAGAATGTTGTTGGCATAGCTCCAGTCCAAACACGAAAGTCTTAAGAGTCAAGCATGTTAATGTCCATGGACAAAACATGATGTTCAAGTGCAAGCAGAGAAAGCAAATCTGCCTTTTCTCTTATCTTTTTGTTCTGTTCAGGCCCTCAATGGATTGGATGTTGCCCACCTGCATTGGTAAGGGTAGATCTTTACTGAATCTATAGGTTCCATGCTAATCTCTTCCAGAAGTACCCTCAAAGACACACAAAAAAATAAAGTTTTACCAGCTACTTGGATATCCCTTAAACAGTTATGTTGACACACAAAATTAACCAACACACTTGCTAAGTTGCATTGCATACTCAAAAGTCCTGCTGAATAAAAAAGCCCTCTCATTTATTCATTCACTCACTCAATCAATCAATTAAAATTGACTATGTACCTACTGAGTGGAAGGCACTATTGTAGATACTGAATAAAATAAAAAGATGAAACATTGCAGCCTTAGAATCAAAATCATGCACGTGAACATAAATTTTAAAAAGATAAAAGAAACATTAATAAAATATTAGGAGTAGCTCCTAATAGGTGCCCTGCCCCCGAATTCCTTCTGAGAGGCCCTTTTATTTACAAAATTTCTTGCTTTGCTTTCTTGACTTGGATATAATTATAAGTCTCATCTTCTAAGTCCAATCTCCTTCTCTTTCTCATCATTATTGATACTGGGAATTGGGAACTTGGGCTCACCTTGCCCTTCCTTATTGCCTCTTCTTCTAATTTTGCAGCACACTTAGAGCATGGTTTTCATACCTTATTACCCAATAGAGGCTCTCTCCCACTGTCTTACACCCTAGACCAGTGATCTGCAAACTTTTCTGCCAAGAGCTGGATGACAAATATTTTGTGCTTTATGGATAATACCCTCTCTGTTGCAGCCACTTCACTCTTTGATTATAGGCAGAAGCAAACCTAGACAATGTGTACATAAAGGAGCACAGCTGTATTTTTTAAAACCTTTAAGGTCACAAAAATTCAAATATTATTTAATATCTAGCATGTCACAAAAATGATCCTGTTGATTTTTTTTTCAATATTTAAAAATTCAAAAAACCTTCTCATGTCACAGGCCATATACAAGTAGGCATCAGACTGAATTTGGCCCATTGTTTGCTGACCCTTCTAGAGCATATAGGGAGAAGAGTGGCCCCAGGAATGCAGGCAAGGTGGGGAGAATGAGAGAGAAAGAAAGGGCAGTGGATAAGAAGTTATATTTTTAAACCCACTGGGAAGTTCAATCTAATAATGCCCCTGATCAGGGCTTATGGGATTTAATTCATGCAGAGTGGCATGGTAGAACAGGCAAACTTTCTGTGAGACCTGGTAACTTATCTCATAAAATTTTGTGCATCAAAGTTCAGTTTGCGCTAGCTGTTATTTAGCAAAACTCTGATTTAATTTGTTCATGGTCATGTAGGGTGACTTCCCAATCTTTCTTATAGTTGCGGCCATGTAACTATTGTCACAATACTCAAGTGAGATGAATCACTCTAAGAGTGTAGTTCTCCTCCATGCTCTCTCCCCCCTCCCATCAGCTGAATGTCATTAATGGTGGAGTTCCAATAAATGGTGGAGCCACAGAATTGAAGGAGGTTTCATCCCTTAAGGACTGCCTATAGAGGAGCTACGCATCAACCAGGAACATCTATCCTAGACCATCATAAAAGGAGTAAATACACATCTCTTGCATTTGAACAATTATGTATACAGTCATCCCTCCTTATCCTCTGGTCTGTATTCATAGATTTAACCAACAGCAGATCAAAAGTATCCCCCCCACCCAAATGTGCCTGTGTAGAACATGTAAAGTCTCTTATGTCATTACTCTTAACAACCTAGTATTACAACTGTTTACATAATACTGACATTGTAGTTGTTACCAAAATTATCTAGAGATGAATTAAAGGTTATAGGAGGATTGTGTAGTTTATACTATAATATGTTAACTAAGGAATTTGAACATCCATGGATTTTGGTAATCACAAAAGTCCTTGAATCAAATCCTCTAAGGATACCAAGAAATGACTCTGTGTGTGGTGTGTGCACGCGCACGTGTGTGTGTGTGTGTGTGTGTTTAGAGTGTTTGTCATAGCATCTAACACAATCCTAGTTGGCACAGTTGTTAAAGGATGAGGTCACATCTTATTAATATTTGTGCTTCTGGCATTGACTCAGTACTTGGCATATAATTGTAAAGGACTAACATACTAAAAGAAAGCATCATTACCATTTGATATTCTCCCATCTTCTACTAAGATCTTTTTATCTTCTTTCCTAAGTGATTACCAAAATAAGTGAAATAAGTTATTCTCAGGTGTAAATTAGTGAGAATAGTTTATCATATGACTTTCATTCACTGAACGTAAAATATGTCTTCATATTTTTAAAGGAATATGTAGGGCTTACCATGAAAAAGAATCACAGAATTTTTTACATCAATAAAAGCTTAAGTGAGCTCTGTTTTTGAGATCCATAATATAGACAACTGAATCTCACCTAAACAGACCAGCAGAAGCAGCCACATGAAGAAGGAAGGATCTAGAATATTTTCCAAAGCATTCAACCTACAAAAAAAAAAAATTAACATCCAGTTACACTGTCATGAAGTCCTCATGGTTCTGAAATTTCTCTTCTCATCCTAATACTTCCATGCTTCATTTTCAGAGACATGATACATTTTAGATTTTGAAAGGACTTGGATGTCAACAGGTCCAATTTTTTACTTTTAGAGAAAAGCATATTGCCACTATCACAAATATAATCTTAAACACAGTCAAAGAATTATACCCCCTGTCTTCCCTTCGCCAGGCTAAGTTATCCCAATTCCTATAGGAATTTTTTGCAAATATGTTTTAATCCATTAATCTTTTTCATTTTTCCCTCAGTTGTTCACTCTTTCTCAAGTTTCAAGGTTCAAAAAGGGACATGAGATTCTAAATAAAGACATACCCACCAAGGCCAGCCAGACCTATGTATAGACATAGCTGAAAGCTGCCAGCCTGGTTTGATTGGAGATGCAGAATAGCTCCCAGTTCTCCCCTTCTGCAGCCCTGCTCACCCAGCCAAAAATAGCTGCCCTATCTTTCCTGCCAACGCCGTTTCCCATCACTGAAGGAACTTGGGAAAGGGAGCCGAGGAAAGGCAACTATTATTTCTTAAGAAAGTGCACTTGAACCTTTTCTAGATACATTATTTAATTTAAATTCCACAAGTGTCCTAAGAAACTACTATGCATATAATACTAAGAGCACAACTGGTATTTAGTAAAAGATAAAAACAAAAGCTCCCTCGTCAGACAGACCTAGGTTTAAATTCTAGTTCCAACATTTACTGACTGTGAGACCTTAGTTAATTTGTTTATCCTCCTTAAGGCTCAGGTTCCTGATCTCTGTAATTTATTTTACCTACAGTGTAGAATGTTGTGGTGAACAAATGGGTAACCTAGGAGCCTAAGCCAGTGCCTGCCTCCTGCCAAAAAATGTACTCAGTATAAGTGAGCTACTATTATCATCATCCCCCTTTTATCCATAAGCAAATTGAGAGTCACAGCGGTTAAAGGATTTGCCTCTGACCTCAGAATTAGGAAGTGGTAGAGAACTTCTGACCATCGCCCTATCTCCAGAGCTTGTGTGCTTTCCAATGCTGTTTCCAGAAGACTTTTCTCTGCTTCATTTGAGTTGCCTGGAAAGGCATCAGAGAGCCATCACCACAACATGAGAATCCAACTTTGGAGTTAAATATGCAGCCGTGAGGTGGTGTACAAAGGAACTTAGAGAAATCTTCAGAATTGGAAAGAATGAGTCAGAGAGCAAGTTTACAAGAAAATGTGGCCCAAAAGGAAGGCAGCAGCATAGGACCCCCAGAGAGTTACACAGCCCAGTGCTGCTGGTCATGGACATCAGAAGCGTTTGAAAACTGCGCTTCAAAAGCAGTTTGGGGCAATGTTGAAAGAAGATGTCACCTAAGTTGCCACAGCTCCTACTCTGACTTGGCCCTGCTTTGAGAAGCATGTTATCTTTTCAAACTGATACAGGACAAAAAGATCCAGGAAAGCTAGGTACCTAAGTCAAGGGAAAAGCTGAGGAAGGGAAGCCGGAGGGGGAGCTGCTCTGTTTAGTTCCTCAGTGTTCGCTGTCAACTCTGGAGTCTGAGGCTGGAGGTGATATTCTTCATGCTGCGTAGTACGCATTGTACAATGGTGCAAAACGTAGGGGCGAGTTCCTGACTCCACAGCTGGGCACGCAGGGTTCAAATCCTGCTTACTTCATGTCTAGCTGTGTGATTCTGTGTAAGTTGCTCCATTCTCTGTGCTTCAGTTTCAAGACCCAAAAGGAGCATTATGGCTTCAGGACCAGTCTCCTCCCTTGTGGATGCTGCTCTGTTATGTGGAAAGGTGTGATTTAAAAAGAAGCACAGTGACCTGACAAATGGTGATTTCCAGATAAATCTAAAATTTTCTTATACTTACTTTAAAGGCAAGATTTTGACATTGGGCTTTGTCTTCACCCAATAGTTGAATGGCCATCTGCATGTGACCGATATTGTCATTAGTAACAAAAAAGGCAAAATATCAAATTAATTCCTCATTATACAGAAGGGAACAGATTAAATAAGTGGGTAGGACAAATGTATAGCACCCTCATTTTCTTTCCAAAGATGCACTGGGCAAATTATCTGTCAAACTGCAACAGCCCAGAGCAGATACTCATACTGAATTAACAAAGGCATTACCATGATTTTTTATCCTTTCCACCTTATCCTATCCTTGGAGTGGTAGAGGGACCTTGTCTAAGACAATAAAAGGTCCCCTTGGAAAAATCAATATCCCATCTTTGGTGATTGCATAGCTGAGGAAATGGATATAAAGGCAAAGAGATGAATAAAAGGAACCAGCAGATCTCTGCATAAAAGATGGTAGAGACTTGCTTATTTGTGGAAGAATCTGCCTTTCAAATTATAAAACATTTAGAAAAGTGTTTCTCTTGCTTCTTATTGCTAACTGAATTGACATTTGCTGTGTGTGTGTGTGCGCGTGCTCGCGTGCGTGCATGCGTGTGCACACAACCATGTTTGCAAACGTGCAGCTATGACTACTGATTGGACTTGAACAACTAAGCATGTCTGCAACTCAAACTGGTGGAGGTACCTTGAAAAAATATAAACTTGGAAAGGCTATAATCACCAAGCACTCTGGGAGGATTTGTAGTACCAGTAGTCACATGGAATTGTTCTGTGCAACATCTGGAGTATTGCTCTGGACATATTGAATCAGAACTCAGGAGATATCAATATTAAACATCTGAAACTGCCATTTTCATAGGTCAAAATGTACTAACATCAGCTGTTTTCTATGGTTCAGTTGCATGTACTCATTAGGATAATGGAGGTGAATCCTGGGCTGAGGGCAATCTCAATGAAAAGGAAGGAAAGTTTCCTAAGTGAGGGATTCTACTAACAGGAAAAAAAAGGTAGTTCTGACACAGAGAAACATGGATTTGTGATTATAAGGTTGGGATAAATATAGCTGGAATATACCTAGGAGAAACTTGGCATGAAAGGTTTCCTAATTGGAGGATTCTCTTGAAACATAGGAAATCTCAAACTAGGTATAATTTTGAATGTCTCCTCCTATATTGAAATTCCTTTGCTTCCCACCCATCACCAGCCTTTGTCCACCTCAGAATGTGTATCCTTTGGGTCAGTGTGGAAGGATGTGACTAAAAGTAACTCAACTTGAATATGAGATCACTGACTCTCCCAAACAGTCTAGACTTACAATCCCTAATGGAGAGAAGAAATAAAGTTGTGAGTCAAAGCATATCTCTACTGACCAAAATAAGTGGTCAAATATTGTATTTGTTTAATTTTCTCTGAAATGTAAGTATCCCTACAGGATCAGATCATTTATTGAAGATGCTATTTTTTCCTTCCTCCTTAGCACAGGGCTTTGTTAGAAAGGGAAAAGAGATGACCCTCAGGACTCAAGGTGGGGGAAATGTTTTCATGAGGAGCTGCCTTCTCACTATTTAAAATTCAGATCAAATTTGTTCATTCTATGTCCCAGCACAGTGAGGAGAATGCATTCAGCCATAATTCAGCCATTTAGATGAAGGAGTTCACAGTGATCATTCTGCCTCCACACACTGAGGTGGCTCAGCTTTGAAGAGCCCCTAAAGGGCTTGGAGAAAGCCAATGTTCATTGGTGCTGCTTTTACCTGAAACACAAAAAGTCAACTCAACCCATGGATCCACATATCTACAAAATCTCAGCCCACCTCCAGAGGACTCTCAATGAGCATTACTTGCTCAGGTGGAAGCAGGACAGAACCAGGGTGGAAGGTGCTGGGGGAAAGTGATTGCCCTTGGGAAATGACGGTGGGAAAGGGAGAGCTAGAGTCTTCCCCTTGGGAGGAAAGTAGGCACTTCCAGAGGCCACAGCAGCCTCTAAAATTACAGATCACCTTTGTGATCATCTCAAACCCTGAAAATAAGGCTAACCAAGTTGGGCTGACCTAAGGGCCACAGTTCTAGAACTTCAGCCAGTGTCAACATGAGGCTAGTGACTGTGATGGCCACAGGCATGAGCAGGAATGAAGACATCCTCTGTCTAAAAAGTACCCAATACCACAGGCCTAATGCCCAAACCCCCAAATCTGTCTGGTTTTTACTGAGCCTTGAAATAATGGATTTAACAGATCATAAATCATCTTCCCCAAACTGGGAAATTCCTAGATGAACCTAGAAGGGAACACTCTATAACCTTCAGAAATATAGGATCCCACAAAAAGCTATTTGCCCTTTTATTATTATTATTATTATTATTATTATTATTATTATTATTATTAGTCCATTGCATTTCATGGTATTTATATATGCACTCCGGGCCTTCCTATTCATTCATTCAAGGCAATCCTTAAAACAAAAACAATATCTTAAATATCATTCATCACTGTGCCTGTGGTAAAGTCTGACACATACTAGAAGCCCATGTATTTTTATTGAAGAGATGAATGAATGGATGTTCAACTCCATAGCAGTGATGAAAAGATGTCCTGTTTTGACATTGAATACTGTATATTACTTTCTTTTACCTTTAAAAATATGGAGAGCTCCTTCTTCAATTAAGAGAGATGATATGTGTTTATTGCATTATAGCCTAATGTTCATATTTGGTACCAAGAATACTGGAGTGAGAGAAAATACAAAAGAAAAAGAAAGACAAACACTCCCTGCCAAGACCCATCATCCATGAATTAAAAATACTTTCCCATCTTACTACATGGCAGCTGCTCATCTGTGTGCTCTTATACGGCTTTCTACTTGAAGAAGAGTGTAATAAATGATCTGAGGTCAAACAAGGTCCCCCCAAAATCTAAAACAGCTCTTAGTAACACAAGCCTCAATAGGATCTTGAGGAGCTTTATGAGAGAGAAACAGTAGATTCTCTCCTACCTTCTTATTTTGTTTTTAGGGAGTCTGAATACAGTTTTTTTCTCTAACTAGAAAAAAACATAAAAAGGTGGCAGAATAAGGCATAAGGGATGCTATGGGTATTAACCCAAAGAAGATTATACAATACGAAGAATGTGCTGCTTTCAGGCCAGAGAAGGTAAAATAGGTTCAGGGAAAAATGTAACAAAATTTTTTTTTTTAAACAAAAAAATCCTGTGCAATGAGTAAGCAGTTCAGAGATTCAGATTTTATAGTTAAGAAAGTTCAAGAATGCTAGCCAAGTAAAGATAAGGGACTGCCAAGAAAAGTAATATCCAATAAGAGTAAAGAGGAAAAAAAACAAGTACATTGTTTCAATTTGCCTCTCCACACTGAGAGTTTTGTAGAACTTTAGAAAGCACATTGGAGATTTATTTTTTGTTTTCAGAATTCTGTAATTTTGAAAAGCCACAATCACTGTCAGCAGCACCCTCAGTATTACATAAGAAAAAGTCCATAATAGAAATTTTAAAGGAAAGTTTAAAATGTCTGCTAAGCTTCACTATGTATATAGAAAGAAAAGACCACTTCAGCTCTAAGTCTGAAATACTATTTATCAAAGGATAATGACATCAGCCATGGATATGACAGATTATTTGAACCAAATACATTAAGTGACTTGCTCACATTTTTGTTTGTTGACCTTCTGAGTATTTCAAGGAAGGAATATCATATTGCTGGGAGCCATCAGCCAAGTAGGTATGACAATTTCCTTGCCAGTGTACCCCCATGTTTCTTTAGTGGAAGGACTCATGGAAATAGGACATTTTGCAGGACATTGCATGTAAGGTGACCTTGCTCAAGGACCAGGGCGGATCCGTGTTTAGGGTGTTCCTGGTTTAGCATAATAGGAGATTAGGGTGTTCCCCCTTTAGAATAGGGCATATCCTGCTGCTGAGTTCCTCTTGAGTTCTTAGGGTCAGACAATGTATTTTGGGAGACAGAAGCCCAGGAGTAGTGGATTTGGGCAGAGTGTGGATTTGGGCAGAGAGTGGATTTGGGCAGAGAACGTGGATTCCCCCAGAACGTGTTTGTAGACTGCCGTTGTGAGATCGGGAATAAAGAATTGCTGTTTGAATCTACAAACTGTGTGGTGGCTCGTGATTTGTGCCCAGCCAGAGACTGCGGCATCATAGGAATAATTTCCTATTGCTCTAATTCTCCCCCCTAAATATTTAATAGAGTCAACCATATAGTCCATGGTCCTGCCCTCCCAAGCACGTAATTATCTATTTCTATGCGAACAAGAATTAGTAGCTTTTGATTGCTTTATTGTTCATATCAACAATGTTAACAAAACACGTTCCAAATGGTGACCCTAAACTAAACACAAATTTCAACACAGCCACACTAATCAAACCTGACTACATGAATTGTGAAAAATATAAAACTAAAACATGCCTTTGTATTAAATAAGCTGAAGCTCACACTGTCATCAATAGTATGAACAGAGTAATCCAAAAGATAATCAAGGGTAATTAATACAGTTTAAAACTTGGAAGAATCAAGAGATATTTCAGCATGTCTATCATAAACATTAACAATGTATAGGTAAATGGGATCAGCTCAAATTTGGGTCATTAGCAAAACTAACTTAGGCTAGATCCCTTGGGTTAGAGGTAGTGACTCCTAGTAAAAAAACAACAGCACAGAAAATAATAATAGAAAGGTAGACAAATAAGAATAAAACAAGAAAAATCTCTGAGATTATGATTTAGAAGACTGACATTCTTTCCATAACAAAATATGTTACAAGCTTGACTAATTATTTTGTTGTATTTTTTAGCATCTTTTTATTAGAACATCAAAAATAAAGATTTACATTTATTAACTCACATTATTCTCATGAGGAAAATATTTGTAGAATATTGCCATTCTTATTTTATAATAAAAAAGTACATATGAAGATTGCTCTGAAGATCTAATTTTAGACAATATGGGTACAGAATACAATTAGTATTGATACCATCGTTATGTAAACATAATGGGTTTACTTTTTTCATTGGTAGCATCAGGCAATTGCCCTGCAAATATTTTTCTTCAAAATACTCTTTGTTCTAAGAACAAATCTAGGTAGTACTTGAAGCTAGAATTATTATAGATACCAGGCATTCTTTCTCGGTTTCTGTGATTCCTATTAGTATCTCTGAACAAACATCAATAATGTCTATATCTTGAGAAGGCTAAATTTGAATTGAAAATTACTAGTTTTATTATAATCACTTACAGACTTTTAAATTAAGCTGTAAAAATTTTCAATAATGGATTTCACTCTGGTTTGAAACTTTTAGTTTTATAAGCATTTCCTTTCTCTGCTTGCCCCTGCTATGGCTAATTCAATATAGTTATAGAATAGGATTTCAAGCTTCTCCCAAATAAGCAAGAATTAAAGACACAATCCATGGGCAAAAGCTCATTATTGCCAGCTTGTTGGAATTTAAACATTAATTTAAATTGATAACCCTAATCAGCTTAACTGCCTCATTCATTCTAAAACTACTCTTATACTTCAGTAGCTTTCCTTCAAAGTTCTAGAAGTCTGAATCTGATGACCCAGGTTCTCTCTGAGATTGTCATCAACTGCTGTTTTCATGCAAAGACAAGTCCAATGAGTTATCATCATTACATCTGTGCTTAGATGGTTCCAAGAGAAAAGTTTTACTTCAATACAACTTTATCAGCATCATATATTTGATATAGGTTAATACAGATGCAGACAATGATACAGTCTTTGTAGAAAACAGTATGGAAGCTCTTCAAAAATTCAAACACTATATGATTGAACAATTCTGTTTCTGTGTATATATGCAAAAGATGGAAAACAAGGATTTGGAAAAAGATTCATACACAAATGTTTATAGAACATTTCCTATGATAGCCCAAAGGCAGAAACCATCTGAATGTCCATAGATAGAAACAAAAGCTGGTATACCCATGCAATGGAACATTTTTCAGTCTTAAAAGAAATGAAATTCTGATACCTGCTACATAGTGGATGCACCTTGGAAAAAGTACGCTAAGTGAAAAGAGTCAGTCTCAAAAAGATAAATATTATATGATCCCATTTATATGAGCTACCTAGAAATATCAAATTCATAGAGTCAAAACCTAGAATGATGGTTTCCAAGGGTTGGCAGGAGGGGGCAGTCGGAAGTTATAGTTTAATGGGATATAGGGTTTCAGTTTGAAAGATGAAAAAGTTTCAGGTGGTGATGGTTGCACAATACTGTGGATATATGTAGTGACATAGAACTGTGTAGCTAAAAGTGGTTAAAATTCTAAATATTATGTTATCACAATAAAAAAATATTCAAAGTAATAGCAGTTTTATTGTTATTCATTTTTATTCTTCTCATCTGGGAAAATTGAGTAGATTCTGTTTTTCAATATTGTCCCATGCCAGCAATTGCTGGGAAATAAATTTGATGTTCCAAGCAATTCTCCTGTGGTTTTAAAAAGAAATGAAGGGAAAGAAACAACTGGTGTAGAAGCAGTCTTAGCACCCTCAACAAAAGCTCTCAATAACTATTACACATTTAAGATGCACTAAACACAGGCACCATAACCTAGCCACCATAACCTAGCCTCCCTTGATAATGGGCCAGACATGTTCATTTTATAGTTCTTGCCAATTCCATGAGTTCATGGATTCAGAAGTCTTGTTTGCTTCATAAAGAAAGAGGCCCTCAGATCAGCATTAGCATCAAATAAAATGGATTGGCAATGAAATAATGTGGAAGTTAAAATTTGAAATTCTACAGCAAAATAGCCCTGGATGAAATTCAAGGAATTTTCCAGCTAAATCAGAAAGGAAAAAAGTTCTACCATACTATTAATAATAAAGACAATGTTGAGATAAATTATCCAGATTGCCTTTCATACTGATTAAATTGCCTTATTGAGTATGAAACTTGGCCCAGTTCATCCATAGCTGAAGACTAATAAAATCACAGAATGCCTAAAGAGAAGGAACCAGAAAGATCATCTTACTCTATCACACCATTTTAGAGATAAGAAAGCTGAGAGTTGAAGCCTTTAAATGACTGGCTTAAAGATGTAAAACAGAGTCTAATCAGAACCCAAGTCATTGAATCATCTAGCTGGTTCCTTCCAAATTATACAAAATTAGTTAATAATTGTTCCAAAGGAAGAAAGATTAAATTGGGAGAATAAGAGTCAGATTGAAAAACAAAAGGAGGACTGTAGTTGCAACATTTAGTTATTTGAAAATATTATGTTAAATATATTTAATGCAAAATATTACAAAGTATCATAAAAATTTTAAATTATCATAATACCACAAAGAATATTATGATGAGCATATTCTATAAATACTAATGTATAAACCCAGATATTTTAGGAATTATGTTTCTATGTTCATTGATAACTTATGTTCTTTTAAAAAATCAATTAGAAAGGAAGACATAATGAAATCATTAATGTTTGGGATTCTGATTTTTATATTTTAGTAATATTTCTATTATAAATACATAATCAAAAAAATCATCTGCTTCAAGAAAAACCCCACATCTTTAGAATAACTGTAGATTCATGAACAAACTCAAGACACCTTTTTATCATTCATTCTAATTAAATTTCCAAATTTCCCTAATACAGACAGACTAAGGAGAAAGGAAAGGAGAGTGTGATTGTGTGAGATTTCTAACCTCTCAACAACGTATTTTCAGATATTTGGAATGCCTATTACTTGTTGGTGTAAATTCATTTGAAAAGGAAAATCAGAATATCTCAGGAATTAATGTTGTTCTCCAGTATTGTTTAAAAAAAAAAAACAGAAATAAAAAGTTCAAGTTGTCCAGGAGCTATCAAAGACAGCAGAGCACACCAGCTGCTGGCCCCTGATTTATGTATTAATCCCATTTGTCTGTATATCCTCACTTGATGGAAATATTCAATATTGCTCCTAAAAAAGTCTTCAGCATTAGTCATCACCCTGAGGAGAGAACATTCACAATTTCACAGCTGATTGTTAATTGCCAAGAACTCAAACCTAGACCTTCTGCCTCACAAGTCAAACACAGCCTTCTCCCAATACATCTCACTCTTTAGTTTAAAAACAAAGTGTGTGTGTGTGTGTGTGTGTGTGTGTGTGTGTGTGTGTGTATCTGAAAGTCTTATAAATTGGGCAATATTGTTTACACTACAGGCAATTTTTAAAATTTTGAATTTCATAGGAAATGTGACAAGATCAGATATGAAATTTGTTTTTCTTGGTAAAATACATTTCCATGTCATAGAAAAGGCTAATATAAAAATCTAATTTGATGGATGATATCTGGCTCCTTTCATCATGCTGAGACTCGAGTCTTTTGTCTTTAAATACAATGTCTCTAAAACATCTGCTTTTAACTAGAATTCAACTAAGGACTAGCCAGAGCATTTGATGGGATATATTTATTTCTAGCACTAATGCTTTCTTAGAGGTTTCCATCTCTTCTCCTCTCCCTCCTTCTATTCTTCATCGCTCTCAATACCTTCCTCCCACAGTTCTAACATTTTCCCTCTAGGATACAACTCCCTCCCTTTCTACCTGCTTTCCTTCCCAGTCTATTGTTACAAACAATCTTGGAATCGATCTTTTAATCTTCCAAGGACCTTTGCAACAATCAAGTCTCCCTCTTACGTGGATTGCTGCCAAACCACTACCAAATCTCACACGCTGCTCATCCAGGATCCTCCTCAGTGCCACTGTTGTGCCTTCACAGTTCCTTAAGTAGACATGAGTCACTGCTTCTATGCAAACTGCCTTCAGCCTGAGCAAGCAACAACTGGACCAAAGCACAAACCCCAACGTGCAAACCCCATCTGTTTGTACAGCTAAGACATCAGCTGTGGCAGGAAATGCAGTGAGTCAGAAATGAATCTAGGTTATTGACTTACAGTAAGGTTTCAAGAAGCATGTTTCTGGGTACCCAAAGAGGTAGTCCTGACAACTCTGTAAATAGATATATTCTTCACTGTCCAGTTGAAGAAACTGTAACTCAAAGATCCTTGGAGTGACTAATTTGGGCCAGTCTCTTTAAATGGAGATAGCCCACTATGAAAAATTTTAGTAATTGCATGGCATTTCAGTTTGTGGGTAAGGTCTCCACCAGCAGTCACTCAGGACAACCTCCTGCCATCCATGTAGATGCCCTGCTCCTCCTCCCCTGCCTCTGCTGATTTTCTGACTCCCGCCCCTTGGGCTTTGTTCTCCCCCTTAAGATATTCACCACAGGCTCCCTTGTCTGTTAACCTTTACTGGCTAAGCCATTCTAGACACCCTTTCATAGGAAAGCAATAGCATTATTCATGCCCTGACTTTAAAAGATGTATTATCTAAGACATCATAAAACTCACCTCCCTCTTAGTTAATAAGTATGGGAACTGGAATTAAAACCTGCTGGGGCCAATAGACACACACAATCTCACATCACAGCTCCA
Organism: Callospermophilus lateralis; assembly: GCF_048772815.1. NCBI lineage: Eukaryota > Metazoa > Chordata > Mammalia > Rodentia > Sciuridae > Callospermophilus > Callospermophilus lateralis. Next base: position 4,288,336 of record NW_027510272.1, read on the forward strand.
TGTTCTTTCAGCCACTCCATGCAATGGTTATTAACAGCAGTTCCTTTTTATATTACTATGGAAATTATTTTGCTTTTTTTAAGAAATTTAAAACTGCAGCAATTACTATATTAAAAGTGATAATAATAAGTTGCTAGCATTTGATGTGCTTAGAATCAAGCTCTAAGCTATGTACTTTACAAATATCTAATTTAATCTTTATAAAAAACATGAAGTAGATTTTTTCTTAACTTAAATACATAAACCTCACTATTAAAGAGATATGAGTCTGACAACAACTCTTTGAAGACCGTCACTGGATCTCAAAGGACCACATGCAGAATCTTCAAAAAGTGATTTACATATTTGCAAAAATTTGTATAATTTAGATTATAGACATGAGGAAAAAGGTAAATGGTATAAAAGAAATCCATTCAGCTTGTGGACAATCTTTCTGAACAATTATGTATAATATTTTACTTTCACCCCTACAAAAAATTAAATCTATGTACCATAAATGTGCAAGAAAATGGACCAAAAGAAAAGTTTTTATTCTGTATTTGCAAGATGAGTTTGAATCATTTCTATTCTACCTAAAGTCTTGGCTAAGGACTACAAGTTTTTAAAAGCAATATAGGAGTTAAAATTTAGATCTGGGTTGGCCTCCAGCACCACATGTGTTAAATAATGCATGAAAGTTTAAAGGTGAAATGATTGGATTCTGAGAGCTAACATAGTCAATGTATTAATTCACTGAAATGGATTAACTGGGTGGTGGCTATAGGCAAGTAGGGCATGATTGGTTGGGGTGGATCACTGGTGTATGCCTGTGGGGTTTATATTCTGTCCTGATTAGCAGCTCTCTCCTCTCTCTGATTACCATATCCTGAGACCCTTGCCTCTACCACGCCCTTCCACCTTCTGCCTCATCTCTGGCACAGGGCAATGGAGTTGGGTATCTATGAACTGAGACCTCTGAAACCATGAGCACCAAATAAACTTTTTTCCTGTAGAATAGTTCTTGTCAGGTCTTTTGGTCACAGCAATGTAAATGCTGGCTAAAATAAATAAATAAATAAATAAATAAATAAGAGTTTTATTAAAACTAAATATTTGAATGTACAGTAAAAACACCCATATTTATATATCCACAACTAACACTGCCTTCAGTACAGATTATATTAAACTGAAGGTTCACTTGGACATGTTTCCATATAAGCTAAGTGAAATGTGTTATTGTGAATAAGGGGGCTGGGAAGATATTTCCATGTTGATAAAAGTAATTGTTGACTGAGCCCAACAAAGTTACCAGACAAGGGAGAGAGTGCTATAATAATTTTAAATTTATCAATGAATTTTTTAATTACTACAAATATAATTGGATATGAAGATATACACATAATATCCCTCCAATCTAAAAGCACAAGCTTTAAGTAGTAGGTCAAACCACATTGACCTACTAAAATTGCCATTTTAGGTAAGTGTTCTACCTTTAAGCTACACCCCATCCCATAAAATTGCCATTTTAAAGATGAAAATTTTATTGAATGTCTTATGCATATTAACTAATTAGTTAAAAATAAATACAGCAAGGGGAAGGAAAAACTTCTTCCTTACAGTGAAATGCCACTCAATAACGATGTGGAGTATGATGGAGTCGTTTACCATTTACCATCTATCAATCACCGGTGGGTGGGGAAAATGATGAGGAGCAGGCCTTTGGATGGTTTCAAAACACCTCTCCATAAATTCCTTGTTAATTATAAAGGGTAAAATGGTAGCTTTAGGGATAGAGAAAGTTGGAAGATACTACCTTAATCAGTGATGAAAATTATACCCAAAACACTGGAACGACCTGACAGAGTCTCCTGACAGGAGGCTCTGAGCAGGACAAAGAATCACTCCTCAGTTCTGTGGTATGACACAGAGCCTGAACCTAACTATGAGATTAAAAAAAAAAAAATCAGAGAAACTCAGATTTAGAGTCAGTCTACAAAACAAATGGTCTGAAGTCTCAAAAAATGACAAGGTTAAGAGAAACAAAGAAAGGCTAAGCAACCAGTTCAAATTAAAGTAGACTACAGAGACATAAATATACAGTATTACCGTGGGTCAGCTCCTGAGCCAGGAAAAAAAATATGTTACAATGGATGTGATTGAGACAATTGAGAATATATAAATTTGGATGATGAATTAAATAATAGCATTCTAGCAATGTTAAATTTCCTGATTTTATAATGGTACGATGGTTGTGTAAGAGAATATTCTGGTCTTATGAAATACAAACTGTTTTATTCAGAAATAATAGAGGAAAGTATCTCCAACTTGATCTCAAATAGTTCATAAACTGACAAATACATGTTAATATGTAAAGAAAATGAAAATGTAAATGGGTCACAATGTAAATAACTGATGATTATTTTACCAAATAAGTTACTTAAATGTTTTTAAAAATTTAACTACCCAGATGGCTCAGTTTAATAGCTACATGCTTATTTACATTTTTGATCAAGTGAAAATAAAAAGTTAAGGAACTAGAAACAACTGACTAAAGCAAAACAATTAAAAGTATCAAGATGAAGTGTGTGAATCTGGATGAAATTCAAATCAATCTATAGGCATGCTGAAGACACTGTTGACAGTTGACATTCTCATTGTAGATATTACATATTTGGAATCACATCCTTTCAATAGCTTTTTGGCCCAGGACACAACACAGGAAATTATCTGAGCTGATCAAGTGGGACATCCTCAAATAAATGGTCACATCATCACTGATATTGCATCTCACTTTTTACTTGAGTTCATAGCATGGAAAAGTAATTCTTCTCTTGGAATAAGTTTCATAAGAAAAACAGAACTCTTCTAATTCTTTTCCAAGTGATCAGAGGGAAATAGTAAATTCTATGTCCAAACTTTGAAGGGAGTATTTTTACAACTTGAAATCTTACTGTCCAAGTGTACCCTGTGAATTATTTACAAAAAAACTAAATAATGTCTGAAAACAAAAATCCAAATCTATTCTGACTATACTCCTGTTATAACCAAGCACATGGCACTGAAGATCCAGAAACGGAGATAATACAACATCATAAAATATATCCTAATATAATCACTTATTTTGAGAATAGATTTAATGCTACCTACATCCATTTTTAAATAGTCAGAGGGGGGCGGATTTTATTCTTGGTAGTAATGCATTCTTTTTTCCGTAAAGTTCAAGACACAGAAAAACAGCTGATCAATAATGGAGATGTTGAACATTTCTCAAAGTTTGTTCACCTGTGGAAAAGTCCTAAATTGTTAAGACTGCATGAAAATGGTGAAGTTCTTCTTCCTTCTCCTCCACCCAGTAAGAACGCGTGGAGGACTGAACCTTTCTATTAGGGAAAGCACCATAGGTTTGTGCTGGAAAGTTCACATTTTCTTGGTCTCTCTTGGCTCATGATCTCAGTTACCTGGTAAGGCTAGTATTACAATATCTAGAATTCAATGTTTTTTTCTTTTTTTTCCTCTATAAAGCAAGTAGACACACACAAATAGTTCTCCTATTTCCTCATCCCTGGTCCTATTAGCACTTGCCACTGAACAAACTGCCCACACCACAGTCTGGCCTCAACCCTTTCCAGTATCACCTTCCTCCCTCCCTCCTGTCAGCCTCACTTTCTACTTACTGCACTCTTATTATTGTTGCCTGAACACAACCTTTATTTTCCCATCTCTGTCTTTCAGTTATTTCATTGCTCTTAGAATATCCACTGATCTCTTATCTGTAGGTGGAAAGTATAGACAAATACTTACCTAAAGATCTTGTTAGCTTACGTCTTCTTGCCAGTCAGAAATATTTTTCCTTTCTCTGTTCTCCTAAAACACTTTGTTGAATCCCAATGCATTTTTTTTCTTTCAAGCCAGTGTAATGCTTTTGTTTTATATTTTTATAATGTTATTATTCCCTACAGAGAAACACAGCATGGCTGTGTTTGAGGATTAGGAATTTCCCTGCAATTTTAAAATAGTATGCTGATTATATTAAGTGTTTGTGTAATGAATGAACTGATGAACTAAAGTAGGAAAATATGAAAAGACTTTGGACAAAGTATAGAAAGCATACTATCAGCAATCTGGTGCACTGTGGGTGAGGTTTTAATTCAGAGTATAAAAACGGCTGAGATAATTGTGCAATTTTGAATTTTAAAGGGAAGGCCAGCAAGTCTTGGAATAATATCATTTTATCCTAAATTTTAACTATTTCCAGAAATAATATTGGCCCATGAGACATCAACCTCTTCAAAGTTTTGTATAGGCTCCACTTGCTATTTATGTTCCTTATTTCAATGCCCCTACACCCAAGGGGCTCTGTCATATGCAAGATGAAAATATGGAACCCTTTGTTTCAAACTACTGAAGGCTGTAGGATGGTGACTGCAAAGCTTAAAACCAAGCGTGAGACCCTGAATGACTACACATGTCACATGAAGCCTGCACTGTCTGTATAAAATATCTGTAGTTTCTCATTTTTCCATTGAGCTAAAAACCCAAGATCTCACACAAAATAAATAATGATTTCCTAATAAACTCTCACATAAAATGGAACAAAAAGAAGGGCTCCAATTTTAAAATTCTTCTCAGACCTATTATTTAAATTTCTTTCTTGTCCTATGCATAGAATTTTCTCTGGATTATATTTCCTTTCAGATCTATTTTTAAATTATTTTTCCAGGTTCCCAGTCTTCCAACAAACTGCTTGCAAACTCTTTTCCAAAAGGGGAGTGGGGGAATGCTTTATTACATTCCAGTTTCTGTTGATGAATGCTTTATTTATTTATTTATTTTTTTGGTTATAGACTCGTCATCTAAGTTTTAGCTAATTTTTTTTTAAAGAGAGAGAGAGAGAGAGAGAGGGAGAGAGAGAGAGAATTTTAATATTCATCTTTTTAGCATTCGGCGGACACAACATCCCTGTTGGTATGTGGTGCTGAGGATCGAACCCGGGCCGCAAGCATGCCAGGCGAGCACGCCACCACTTGAGCCACATCCCCAGCCCCAGTTTTAGCTAAATTAAAAAAAAAAAAGCCTCCTCAGACAGTCTCAGACTCCATCACAAGAAAATTTCCTTTGCAAAAATGTCAAATGCACAGAATTCACTCTGGCCTTGCAAGGCCCATTATTTTTAAAAGCATTTCATCTCCAAGTTCAGTCTGCAACATGAGACTTCAGTGGGGTGCAAACTGAGGAGGAAAGTGGTGGGGAGGGAGGAAGAGGAAGACTCAGGCCAATTGGAGAGCCCGCCAGAGGTACGCTGGGTTATAATTAATGGCATGAGTTTACAAGTTGCAACTGACACCAGTTACAGTAAAAGGTCAGCCTCCTGCTGCAATTTGCATTTACTGATTTGGAAGAAGTCTCCATGGTCTTTCCTCCCCCCATTCCCTCTGGATTGGCTGTCTACCTGATCCCTGCTACATTCCTTTCTTTATTCAAGCCAAGATTCTTTCTCATCCTTTACACAAACATGCACCCACACCCTCACCCACATACTCACTCACACACTTCCACAGATATGCATGGACTCAAAGACAGAGGGCACTCCCATGGCTAGTACAGCAGGTGATCTGTGGCTCTTGGGTGCCTCTGCCAAAACCAACTATGCTGTTCTGCCAAGTCCCCTCCCTCTTTCTGTGACATTTGGAAGGGCAAATGGATAGCACATTCACTGTTGAGCATAGAGCCATTTTGGTGTCAAGATCATTTTATCTGAAGTACTCAAAACACTTCCCTTCCTTTTCCAAGCTTGACTCTGAGACTGGGCAATGAATGAATGAAGTGCCTTGGGGACTCTCTACCTCTGGTGGAAATGAGAAAGAAGAAAGGACAGTAAAGTGGAGGAGAAGGTAGGAAAATGGTCAGCTGGGCAAATCCTGGGGTTCTATGCCTCCCAAGCTGGCACAGATGTTCTCTGGGGATCTGGGGATCTGGTAGACAGGAGATCTTGCTCATCTCACCAAGCTGCCCCACCATCCTCAACTCCTCTGAAAGCAATGCCACAACACCTGAAGGAAACAAGTGCGCGGGCCTCAGTTTCTCACTGAGTCCCTTAGACACCCCTCTGTTGGCTGGAGTAGATACCTCTGTGCTGGTCTTCATTCCCACCTTCCCTGCTCTACGGGGTACCCTACTACTGATACCTCCCTGTAGCACTTATTCGAATCTCCACCTTGCATTCCAGTGACTGCCCAAAGTCAATCATTTATATGTACCATACTTCAGGAATTGACACTTCCAGTTACCATTGGTCTCATTATTCACTTAATATGTTTCTTTTAATGCTTGTTTCCCCTATTTTAAATATAAGTTGAGTACCCCTAATCTGAAATCTAAAATACTCCAAAATCTGAGACATTTTTAGAGCCAAGATGATACCACATGTGGTAAATTTTGTACCATGAAACTTTTATATACAAAATTATTTAAAATACTGTATAAAATAATTTAGGGGCTACATGTATAATGTGCATAGGAGACATAAGTGAAATTCATGTTTATATCTGGGACACATCCAAAGATATCTCATTATGTATATGAAAATATTCCAAAATCCAAAACTATCTGAAATCTAAAACTCCTCAATTACCAAGCATTACTCAAACTGTACATGCATTTTTAATGGAAGCAACAAACATCATTTGTAAATAATAGGAACATTTAAAGTAAATGCTGAGTTAGAATAATTTTAAAAAGCATTCATGCAGTGACCTCTACAACCATCTTTCTAACATCTGTGATATCTTGTCTTCTGCTGTTATCTGGGACTACTTGAGAGGAACAGCTAATCTAATCAATTTATTTGTGATAAGGCCTATCCATAAATTGTGTCTTTATCTAGCATCCCTACCAGATAAAAAGATGCATATTTCTGACTGTCTTCATGGTTGATCTAGAGAAGACAAAGAGTCAAATTTTTTATAATTAAGCCATTGGATTCCTTTGACTAAAAACTCTTCCTTTCCTTTTCAAATCTTGACTCTGAGACTGGGAAATGAATGAATGAGGACATTTCAGAAGCTGAGCATGGCCAGTAAAAAATACATTCTGGATCTCATCAGTTTCTTCCTAATCCACTCATAAGGATTCTTACCATGCAACCTGCCCATAAATTTGAATTTTTCCTTTATTCTGCAAGTACTTACTGAGTTCACAGGAAAAATCAGAACTGGTACCTGGAATCTCAGTAGAGATTCAGACATTTAAGAACTCAAAGCTTAGCAGAAGGTAAATTAGACTTAGAGAATTCTAAGGCTCTTTAGTTCGATCAACTTTGATGATTTTCATAAATGGGAAAAAAAAAGGAAAACCATTTCAAATTTCAATTTATCTTCAATCTTGAGATTTGAATGTCAAATTTCTACCTAGCTCTAGGCTTGCTTGTTCAATGGTACTCAGCACAGTGATACCAAGAACAGCCTTCTCCACTGGGAGCATCCAGGCCCTGCCTGTCAGGGGCAGGGATAGCTGACTGATGGATTGCTGGTGGCTGGAAAAGGTGGCTGCACACATGGATGGGATACACAAGGTGGCTCGTAAAACTTATGAGCCATGTTCTGTGGTGTGACCTGAGTGAGGGATGGTTCAGCTTCAGTGGAGGGGTAATTAAAAGCAATTAAGTGTTGCTGGAGACATAGCAGAATTCTTCTCAGACACCAGGGGTATGTAGACTTGGTCTGGGAGAGGGCCAGGAGCCCAAGGCCCCCACATTATTTACTTACGGAAAAAAAAAAAAAAAGCACAACGGATTATTGAGCCGTAAGAAACCCGGTATACTTCCCAGTTGGTATCATCAAGAAGACATAATCTAATGAAGTCTGAAAAAGGGTTTTGCCTCCCTGTACTTCTCAAGGTGCTGGATTATCTGACTGTCACAACCAGAGGCTCCTATACTGTGTTCCCAGAGGAACCCTACACAGAAGAAAAGAAAGTCATTCACACCTATGAATTCATTCCTTTCTATGATTTCTTGGCCATCATCTCAAGGAGAAAGGCTAAAAGTAATGGGATATGGGGCAAGAAAAAACAGGAAACAGGATTTAAGAACAAATCTAGGTAGAAACATAAGATGCATAGGGATTTTAGGGTACAGGAGAATCCTGCAAAGGCAAGAGGTGGGTACTGCTGTAGGATCAGGGACAAGGGAAACCAGGGAAACTGGGAATAGTGGTGCAGAGAAGACAAAGCAAGCTCTTGGTAGGTAGCAGCCTTTCTAACAGCCATCCTTAATCACCATTCCATTGCTTCTTATACTATAAGTTTAAGTCCCTCTGGTAACTATAAGCATAGTCTTTTTTCCTTTGGGGAACATTACAATTTCTCTAGAATGAGATAAGGAACAGAAAGGCCTGGATTAGGGTCAAATATGCCCAACTCTTTACAGAAACTAAAAAATAAGGGATTCTGGATACCTGGGCTCTTTACTGTTCACATCCCCAAGGGAAAACGAGAGGAAAGATTTTACACACAGGATGTTAGTTATTCTCCATTATCACCTACTTAGTGTTGAAGGGATGGAAAAAATAAACCAGGAAGTTTGTCCATTATGCCATTAAGATATATTGCTTGCTGTTTTCCTTCTCACTCAGGAATGCAAAGGTAAGAATTTCTTCAGCCCAACTCCAGACACCGCAAAGAACCTCCAAAGCTCTTTCCAACCTGTCAACAGGGAAGAAAGGAGCCTTTGTGTAATACACTATAAATGAATTTCCTCCTAAGATAAATAGAAACAGTCTTAAAAGGAAAAGATATACACAATAGCAGTTATATTTGGATCTAGAGGAGTACCTGAAAGGTCATATATGAGGCTAAGGGAAGCCTGTGAGAGTGGGTGGGTTTGTGCCTACAGTCTGAAGGAAAAATCTAGAAAGTAAAGCCACTTTTGAATTTCTCTTTTTATCTGGAAGGAAAAGCACATACAATTCAATCCGAATTCCATCACACTCCAAACCCTACTGACTTCCCTTACTAAGTATTCCTCCAATTCATCCGCTTCTCTTTATCTTTTACTGCCAACATCCGACATAAAGCTATATGATGGATTCTTTTGGATTGTGCTGCAAATGCTTCCTAACTGGTGTCTCCACATTTGCTCTTATTTCACTTCCAACTCCTACTTCACATGCATGCTATAGTGCTACATCAAAAAATCCAACCTGCTCACGTCATTCCATTGATTAAACCCTTTTCAGACATCTCAAAGGTCTTAGAATAAAGACCCCAAACTCTTTATCAAGCACTGCATCACCAGGGCCTCATCCACTTCATCAGTTGCATCTCACCCTTCTTCCTCCACTTGCTAAGCCCCAGCCCCCTGACTTGGATCTCTCTGCAATTCCCCCTAAACTCACTAAAATTCAACTAAACTTATTTCTTCAAGGGCACCTTCTTGACCTCCCAATCCTGGCAAGGTCTTCCTTAAAACACCTTCTACTTCTCCCAATTTATAATAATTAAATGTGCAACTAATTATTGAACATTCAGTTTCCCCTATAAAATTTTCAAAAAAAAAATACTATTAGGGTTGGGAGCTTAGAAAAGTGTCAGATACTAAGTAATAGTCACTATCAGTGAGTCCTCACTACATGAAAAGCATTGATTAAGAATTTACATGCATTAACCAATTTAACTCTCATATTAGGCTTTTTTGGGTTAGGTGTTTTGGATATCTTCATTTTATATTTGAAAAACATCTAGACACAGTGAGGGTAAGAAATTTGCCAAAGAACATGCACCACTGGATGGTGGAGCTTGAATTCCAAGCCAGACACAATGAAGATTTTTTAACTCTTCTTCATTATGATTCCACATTTCCACAGTTTGCATTTAGTAAGCATTTGTTAAATCAATTTGTCTGCTCAGCAAAAGATATTTTACCAAGCATCTATGGCCAGGCCTGTATTGGATAAGGGAGAGAGAGCATCAAGAAGGGTGTAGACAACCCAACTTTCACTGAGCGTATAGTTTAACTCTTAGTTTTCTGGGTTAAATCCTCTTGTAATTTTTCATCCTTGATAATTCTTCCTTCCAGCCCAATTAAATTGTTATCCTCTGTGCAGTATTAACTATCTTGTCATAGAAATTTCTGCCTTTCGAGAATTTTCTAATGGGGTACCATACTTGGTGCTGAGTTTTCTCAAAACTTACAATATAGAAAACAAAGAGGGTGAAGAGGGGAAAGAGAGATGAGAAGGAGGAGGAGGAAGAAGTAGTACTAGTAGTAGTGGGAGGGAGGGAGACAATAAATTATATAGCACTCCTTGTCTGACAAAAAGAAGTATTATGGTCTACCCAGAACTTTCTTAAGTTCCTTAAAACTCATTATCAAGTAATATTAGACACCACTGTGTACGAACTTGAACATCTATTTGCAGATAATGCCAAAAAAAATTAGTCTCACCTACATTCAACAGAAGTAGAGAAAATGCAATTGAACTATAATTTTATGATGGTGTTGTTGTGTCTGGGGTTCTTACCAATCATACTATGCAGAGTCATGCCTGGTCAATTAAAAGAAGTAGTCCTGTTTTATAGTTCACAACAATTTGAAAAGCTGAAAAAATTACCACTAACAACCACAAAATGGATCTATAGATGCAAAGACAAATACATAGACCGACACCCTCATCAGCACACATAATCAATGTTGCATTCAATGGCAATGAGTTGACACACATATGAAGTGGATATGTGGACCCAAATCCTTAATCCCAAATTGAGGATTTCTTTCTATCTAGAGAAATATATGCTTGCCATGCTTCTCAAAATTTAACAGGCAATGAACCAATGGATTGATTCATCAACAAAGAAACTTTTTAAAATGTAGATTTTGATCCATTAGGTCTGCTGAATCCAAACTTCAGCATTTCTCAAAAGCTTCTGGGTTATGTCAGTGCTGCTCATTGATTCACTACACATTGAATAATGAGGCCTGAGACAATCCCTCACACATCATCTCAGCAGGATTATTGCTAAGGCTGGAGAACTCTTGATCTAAACTTGAGGTCTCTACTAAGTTGCTATATTACAAATACTTAGTAGCATTAACTGAAAGGTGATTTATTTGCTTTAGAGACTAGGCTTGCTAGGAACACTGATAATATGACTTGATGTTTGCTTTGTCCGAAGGCCTCAAACTTTTGCACAGAGGTGGCCTATGGGAGAATCTGCACACACAGTCAACATTGTCCACAAGAACATTGTCTTTAGATTTGTTTAAATACTTGAGTAACTTGGTAGAGACACAAGGATTATCTATCATAAGACAGGCTTTTCAAAGTCTTCTTTGGAAGCTACAATGACTTTTCAGATGGAATATTTGATGGACACCAAATCAATCAAATCAGTTAAAAATTAAAACTGTTTTACTAGGGGCTGGGGATATGGCTCAAGCGGTAGCGCACTCACCTAGCATGCGTGCGGCCTCGATCCTCAGCACCACATACAAACGAAGATGTTGTGTTCACCGATAACTAAAAAATAAATATTAAAATTCTCTCTCTCTCTCTTAAAAAAAAATACTGTTTTACTAGTGGCAGAATTTGGAAAGGGAAAGCCAGAGTCCTACCTTTCAGTAGAGACCTCTGCAGCCATATTGGTACCTTTGAGATGCCTCTTAACTCTCTCAAGCTCATTGCAAACATACCTTGGAAAACACTGCAAAATGATACAGAATGAATGATCTGGATCTATGTTACTAGTAGGTCAAAGATTCGGTTTCAGAAAGTATGGTTTGGGCTGCCAATGCTTTTACTTCCAGAAATGGAGTTAAAAAAAACTCTGAATTTGAAAGGTCTTTCTATTCCCAGATTCACATCTGCTCCTCTAAAAGCCCGTGATTCCATTATTTTCTAACTTAATTAGGACCTGGAGTTTAAATACATTACCAAACATTTTTATATTTGTCCATCCTTCTATCTCCCAGGGTAAGAAGTCTGCTTTGTTAGGGCCAGAAGTCACTGGTAATGAGTCTGACAATTATCCTCCTGCTGTTGAGAACCTAGACCTGCTAATTTTCCCCCCACTTCCAATTCGAGTGTGCGATTTTTTTTTTTTGAGACAATATTAACTTTTCACTTAACTGCTAGAAATTGCAGAGGGCAGACATTTGCGGCTCAAAGTGGCAAAACAAAGGAAAGGAGGTTAAAAGAGGAGGGAAAAGCTTTGCTGCTGAGATTTTTATTTTAAAGGAGGGAAAAGGAGATTTTGTGTTTCATAACAGAGAGCCTTAAAACGATATAGCCCCACACAATGAAAACCTTGTGTTTTATTAAAATGAAAAAAAAAAAAAGATTGCTCAAGGCCTCCATTACTCATTTCCGGATGGAATGGCAAAACTTCAAGTTTGAAAAGACTCAAGTAGCTACAATCAAACTTTCCCTGGTAGCAGCTGATAACACAGCACTTTCCAGAAATCCATTTTGTAGATTGTGCAGATCAGCTATTTTCAGAGCTCTCAGAGACTGAACTCCGCACAAAAGGGGTGGCACACAGAAAGTCCGGGGATACTTAGTCCTGGAAGAGTTTCTTCCACTATTTTAGGGTGAGAACTGACAGGGAATCAAATGACTGGGTAAAGAGGTCACTACCATAATGTGAAGATGGATGTTTCAATACCTCCATCCCCCACTCAAAAGGACAAAGGCAAGCACTCAAAAGCCTACTCATCCCAATCAGCTCCCCCTTGAACTAGAAGGACCACGTTTGGAGACACCAGGGTAGACATCAGGTAGCAAATAGCAAGCCTCATGCCAGTTCCTCCTTTAGGTTGGAGAACAGGCACCTGGTCTTCATTAACATTGCTGCTGTAGTTAATGCTTTGCAGGTGTGAAAGTGTGTGGCTGAAATCTGACAAAACACCTGTCTTTTGTGGCACCATTAGATCTGCCTAGTGTGGGACATGACCCCCTCGGGTGTGCTTTCTCCTGCCTTGAAAGCCACAGTAAGCATTGTCCTGTAATTACAAAATCAGAGTCATCATTGCTGGGAAGAATTCCTTAACAAATTATACCTAATTAGTCTGAAATTACCTTTAATTCATGGTGAAACCATAGGCTTAACTGTGTTCTATAACACCTTCCTTTTTATCTTTATGCAAATATGATTATACACTATCAAACTGGCACCACCAGGCATAAAAAACAGCTGCAGCTAGTTCTTTGGTTACTAAATGGGAACTGGACGGCTGCCATTGATTATGTTTTCTGGAATGCTGCATCAAAAAATAATAATAATATCAGCCAGTTCCTTCCCTGTGAATTCTAGTTTTCTTCCCCGCCCACAGAAAAAATTGAAAAGCTGGGAGATTGAAAGCTGCAAGATTGATCTCCCTTACCCAACCCCCCACCTCCTCACCACATTTTCTGCAGACACATGTGTATATCTTGCTGCCACCCAATCTCTCAGAATGTCATTGAGTGTCAAAACATGTCTCATTTTATTTCTGATCACAGCATCTTATGATATGGCTTCTTCAGTTCTCATTCTTACATCTTCATGAGCCTTTGGGTTTCAAGGCACTTTCAGTTCATGTACTTTGGATTTTAATGTTACTTCTGTAGTAGGCGTTGATATAAGAGCTTATCAGATCCCCTTATTCGATCCTGGATACAAACCTGCACTATATGTACTATTACCATCCCTATTTTGCAGAGGAAGAAACTGAGACATAAAGAAGCAGAGATCCAGAAGAGAGAACCAGGATGCTCACCCAAGCCATTGTCTCTAGCAGGTTCTTATGCATTCCCAATGATGCCCAAAGTCTCTCTACTACCATGATCATTTTCAATGCTTCTATCACATTTCTGAACATGCCATTGTAGGAAATTCCTTCCAGTTAGGTGGCATATAAAGGTAAAAAGGATTGTTTTTATCACAAGAAGAAATCATGGTTCACTCCTCCCACGGTTCCACACAATTTGTAATTATATTTCCTCCTCTACCCCACATGAATGCATTTTCAGACCTGAAGTCATTTTGACTGTTTCTTTTAAAACAAAAACAATGCTGGGTACATCATTGGTACTAAAATAATAATAATAATAATAATAATAATAATAATAATAATAATATAAAATAAAATTATGGCTTTTAATTAGATCATGCTTGGGTAACTCTTGCACCAGATATGAAAATTTGTTGAGATCCTTTCTCAAATTAAACCAGAGTTTGATTCTTTGGAAATCAATTAAAAATAGTAAATGTACCTGTAGAGTTTCAGGTCTCCTTTCAATATTCTCCTTCTTTCTACATTTTTCTTTGTATATGTTCTGTGGAAAATCAGCATTCATTTGTAACATTCTCATTCTACAAATAATGACAGGCTGTATTATTTCTAAATACAAGCCAATCCAGTTTCTCTAAAGATTGTTAATCTTAAAGAAGACTCCCAGACCACATCTAGGTTACTTTCCAACATGCCATGCTTTTGCAAATAAAGAGGAGATTAATTTCTTGAACAACCTCAGGCATGATATGCAAAGCCAAACACATCAGATGTGGACATTGTACCAGGAACTTCTGTAGGGAATCCTGATATCCCTGGAAAGCAGTGGTGAACTGGTTAAAAATCATCATCATCATCATCATCCTCCTCATCATCATAATATAAAAGGTCCAGAAATACAGTTTGGGCTGAGTACTTCTTTTGTTAAGTATCATCAATTAAAATAAAAGCATTTTCTTGATGGTTGTTCATAACAGATAGCCAGGTCCATCTGTAGCTATTTTATTTATGGCATTGCCGTTTTTCGCCAACAACAAGTTGGCTAAAAGTCAGATTTTAGAACGTTAATCAGAATCAAAACATTCTCTTCTCCTTTAACGCCTCCATTCAAGTTCATGTTACTGCTATGTAGGAAATGGAGTCCGCTTTGTGGAGGCAAATCCTGACTCTTGTACCATGGTAATCTAACAGCCAGACTGCAGCTGAGGGATGAGCTGGATTTCTTTGCAGTATTTTTATTAGGCTGATTCCCACAAGTTTAAGAACATTGTAATCAGAGACACTGCAAGGTCACATTAGACTGAGCCCAATAAAATAAGAGGAGGAAACTGAACTCCCATTCAACCTCTTTCCATGAAGTTTAGAATTTTCAACTCCTTTCAAAGCAGAGGATGTCCTTTTCCACATCTTTCAAGTTTTGTAAACACTGCAAGTGCTACCGGCTTCCTTCTAATCAGTAAGGGCCACCAGCTCATGTTTATTATTCCTAATTATTGGGCCCTCCACAAGAGAACATTACTGATGACAATTTATATTAGTGATGACTTCACTATTGGTCAGTGGTATAACCCCTTCCTTCTTTTTCCCAGTATTAATGTTTATGTCTATGATCATCTCTAACCTTCACACTTTGGTGTGCCATGTTTCTCCCTTCCCCAAATAATTTTTCCATGACACTAGTTAACAATTTGTAATTCCTATATCCATGTCTGGGTCTACATGAGGCTGAAACATCCGGTTGGGAGAGGGAGAAATTTGGTCAAACATCTGGATGTTTGAGTTGCATGAAGCCAAACATCTGGATGTTCCCAAATATTTTCTCAAATATTTGGAAACCTCTGCATTTTCCCTCATGTAGACAAAACATTCAGATGATTAACTGCAGTCTTCTCTTTTCATCTGGATATTTGGCCACTGAATTTTCTTTGAGCCTTTTATGTAAGAGTACCCATCCATCTGTTTTACACAGCCATTACTACATCAAAATAAGAAACATGGAAGGAAATCCTATTATTCCCAGCAATTCTCTCTTGCTTTCCAGTAATTTTGTCAAACACTGCACTGAAACAAAAATGACTTCCAGAAAAAAAAATCTTTCATTAAAATAAATAAATAAATAGATAGCTAGCTCTTTGCATCCTGAAATATCCTAAAAGCTCTGAAAAGATTTTAAGGATAGAGTCTTAATGAAGGAAGGTTCCTATCCAGTATTAACACCTTACATGAAGTATTTTATTGCTTGTCACGTCATGGTCATCTTTGAAGCTCCAGAATCTATACTCCTTCTCCAGTGATGTCCTTCTTGCTCTTTCTAACTGCCTTCCACTCAGAGGTGAATGAAGCTGGACCAGGAGGTGGTATATTAAAACATGCCACACTCTGGTTTGAAGATGTTAACTCAAAACTGTATAACTACGGAAACTAAGGAAAAATGCATATCTTTAAGCAATAGCCGCGAGTTATAGAAGTTGGTAGCCACACTAAACTGTGTGAACTCTCCCAGAGATTATAAACATTTACATAAATATGCATTTTGCGAGAAGCAGAGAGAGTGTGTGGAGATTTTCTAAATCTCTAAAGGGTTATTTTATAATGAGCACCTTCTCCTAATGGGCATATTTTTAATACTTTCTGAAATTATATGTGAGTTGGGAGAATAGATGCCACTTATTGTACAGGATTGTTTATGATAAATTCCAGCAATATTTCATCCCCTCTCTTGGACTGAATTCAACAATAACATGAAAAGAATTCAAAGACATCCAAGACGCTTCAGTGTAGTCACCCCCAGAACACACTCCCTCTCAGCCACGGGTTGTTAGACTGTAAGTAGCTGTTATCCACTCAAGCTTATGAAGGACAAGGAGTGACGCTCAAGGAGTCCTAGTAATCTCTTGGAAACAGATGGCATGAAATACAAACAGGCCTCACATGCTACTACCTCGAGGACCTGCAAAGTCCTGAGGCCTCAGGGAGCCGCTGTGCTCATCCCTGTCATTCTCAGACTACATGGACCCTCCTCTCATTGTCCTCTGCTCTGGTCTCCAATTCCTCTAATCTCTGTGCCTTGGTTTTCTCGTGAGGGTAATGACAGTAGCTACCTTAAAGGTTGGCATACCTGTCAATGAGTTTCTATCATCACACCTCCCAGAATGCCTCTCACGGGATGGGAACCCAGTGATTGGCGTCTACTGTTATTATTGATGATCATCTCTGCAGACCAAGTCCCCTGCTTGCTGAGCAGAGCAAATGACCTCCGAAGGGCCACAGTTAAGTGAGGGACCCTAGCTCTCTGGGTTTGTAAGATGCTCATTCTCATAATCAACTGGTTCTTATGAATTGCCATTTGAAATTCTCAGAGAGCAAGTCTAAGGGGCCCAGCTTGGGGCAGGTGTGCACCTCTGGCCCCATCAGCTGCTAAGCTGCCAGGGGATGCCATGAGCCTCATACACTTGTTCATGAGCAGCCTAGACAAACTCAGGGAATGCAGAGTGGGTCCTGGGAGTATCAGAAGACATTCCTTACAAATTTTTTTTAAATTTTAAAATTTTCAGTTTGTGTCTTTATAATTTAAAGACAGAACAGATCGCTGAGCGTAAAGAAATGCTTAAGTGGGTGTAATCACTACAGTCAGGAAAAAAGGTCTCTCTAATATTTTGGTATTTTTTCATACATTTTATATGTTTGTTTACATTTTTTTATAAATGTAAAATGATACCCTGCATTTCATCTGTAGTCTTTTTTCCACTTTATAACAAACTGTGAATATTTTCCATCAAGTACTCTACAATATATTCCTTAATGCCAGCATATCATTTGACAAAATAAATAGAAAAAAAACACACTATTATACAATAGGCCAGTTTTGAATATATTAGTTCAACTTTACAAATTATAACTGGGGGTCTAACATAGCTTCTTTTGTGTAAATCCTTGTGCAAATAAATTTCTTTGCTTTTAATTAAACAAGAAGTAAATTTATGTGGGTCACTTTATTTTCTACTTTTATTTTTACCGTTCCCTAGATTTGTCTATTTTCTTTTTTTTTCCCCAGAAAAAATCTCTTCTTGGATTTATGAGTCAATCCAATCATTAGACAGGTTTCAGTTGTGAGTTGAGAGAGTGAAAGGTAAAATTCTAGATGTGACAAGGACGGCTGTTGAAGTGAAATTAATGTTCTGTTCTGGCCACATCAACTTTCTGAGGCTACTACTGTGCAAGAGGGACGCCTAGGGCTATGCCATCTCCCTGCTCACAGAGTGTGAAGTTAAATATACACCACCATTGTCAAATATATTACTTGGATATTTACTTATTTATTTAGCCTGCTTTATGTGTCAGGGCAGAGGAGATCCTCATAAAGGTTCTAAGCACTATGGGACCTCACCAATTTCCCATGTTTTTCTTGCATTTCCTGCATTATTTATTTCCTGATATTTTTAAAACCTATTTTAAAAGTCTTGTGGATTGAAATTTCAAGTATTTACCTTGCCTTTCTTTGTCCTATTTATTATTCTTGACATAAATTCTCTTGTGTCTGCACTCACCCAAGATAATTTAGCACAAACTTTTATTGTTTTTCCTCTTTTTAAAATTTCCTTAATATAGCAAAAAATAAGTCTATGCTGGATTTTTTGTTGTTTTGTGTTGTGGTGGTACTAGGCAAACACTCTACCACTGAGCCACCCTGTCAACCTTATGCTGTCTTAATGTTGCCTGATATTTTTGTTTAACCCATTTACACTAATCTGAACTGAATTAGTTTGCTAAAAGAAAAAATTCTTAGAAGCTCCCATTTCTCTGCATCTTCCTTTGTCATTTCTTTGTTTTTAATCCTTCCTTGATATTTTATTTTCTTCCTGTTTATTCAAGTTATATTGCTCCCTTTCTCCCCTCTAGTTATTTATAAGAAATTAACTCTCAATTATCATTACATTTTTCAAGGATGCCTAAAACTTTATTTCCCACTAATTAACTCTGGATAGAAACAGATCTCTTGTAACTGTTGTAAAATTACATCTTTTACTTCTTTCTCCTCACAGTTTTTGTGATGTTGTCCAGGATTTGAGGTCTAGTCCTTCCTTTCAAATAATCATTCTTACTTTAAAAATGTGCATGTTTTAGAGAATTATTAAGTTTCTATTTCCTTAATTTACAATTATTAAGATTTCTGTTTTTACAGTGGTAGCCCTCATCGTTCCAAATTTAATTACTTCCCTGTTCTTGAGAGTGTGTACGTGATTCATCTCAAAGTTATTAGAAAAACTTCATGTGCATTTCTTTAAAAAAAAAAAAGGACATGTATTTTATGCATTGTTGTCCTTGTATTTCCAATAAAGTATTTCTATTGCATTTGTAAGCGAATAAAACTTAGGCATAGAATACAAATCCTTGGTTGTAATCTTTTAAACCTTTTAAAACTCTGGGGCAATCTCTCCAGAGCCTTTTAATATTTCTTCTTACAGGGAGAAGATCTGAAGCTGAATGTTTTGTTTTGTTTTGTGGGGTGATCAGTCTTTTCCACCTAGATGCATGTAACACGGTTTCTGCTCCTTGAACCTTGGCTATTAAATACAGTATTCATCAGCATATGTCTATTTATTGAGCTATTTCATTAATCTTCTCTTGGATACGTTGAGTTCATCCAGTTTGCAAAGCCAGAACTTCTTTCTCATAGCCTAGCCACGGGTCATTTAATTCCTCCAAACACCACTTCTCTTCTCTTTACCCAATACCCCCTCCTAACACTCATCCTCTCTAAGCAGGATCTCAGGAATATCTCCTCTGCATGACTTACCTCAGCAATAGTTGTTCTTATTTCTTTGACATTTGCCTCTGTGTTCTGGGAGAGAATTTGTATCAGGCTATATTCTATATGCTTGATTTGATTTATCATGGTATTATCTGTACTCCTATTGCATTTTAAACTCTGTTCTTAAACATTTACTTTGAAAAGTTCTTTTTTAGCTAAACTCATTTTAAATTTCTGCCTGCTTCTCCAACCAGTTTCCAATTTCAAATCTGTTTATTGTATTATCATCTCATGTTACAGGTTTTATTTTATAAAACCCATATTTTTCCAATATGCATAAGACCACAAAATAGTGTAGACACTATATTCCTGTTTCCTTCAATAATATTTTTTTAAATATGCTTTTGTCTATGAGCCATGGGATCCTAGCCCTGTGTGTGCGTGTACTCAAAAAGCTGATTCCTAAAATCAAAGGAAAAGAACTAAATGAGCCAGCAGATAATTTGCATCACATAGCTTAGAAAATTGTAAGTGGCTTATCTAGGATACTTCTGAAAGGAGAGTTGCCAGATAAAGCTAGAAACAGAAAAAATGGTTAAAAATCTTTTAAAGGATTTCTATTGACACCACCTATATCTAGGCAAGAACTTTACCCTAAACTACAAAACTCTCCAAAGGGAAGTGGCCCCCTGCAGAGACAATTAGTGAAAATGCAGAGTTGTGGAATTGCAGATGAAGGTGAGATATTCTGAAAGTGGGCTGGAAATCCAGGAAAAGGATGCATGTGGAGCTAAGAGATCCCCCCAACACACACACACACACACACACACACACACACACACACACACGTTACCCACAGGAGGAGACTGGAGCTACCTCTCTGGAAAATGGCTCTCGAAAAAGACCTTCATTTCATGTCATTCAGGCCACCAGTTTGACAGGCTGTGCTCCCCCGCTTGGGAGTGCTAGACTTGATTTTAAATAGGGATGTACAGCCAAGGCCCACCACACACTTGAGAAAAGCTTCTAAAAGGAAAGACTCGCCAAAATAAACAAGTCAGATAGCCTTGGAGGAAACAAGGACAATGTCGCAAGCAGAAAAAAGATTAAAGTGTTTTTTTTAAAAAAATAGCCTGAATAGTCTCAAAGTAATCAGAGAAGATTTTTGCATCATGAAATAATGTGATGCTATTTTTAAAAGTAACTTTCAGAGAACAATTAAATAAAAATGTTACTTAAAAAAAAAAAAAGAAATCTCCAGAAATCTCCAGATAATAAACGAAACACTCAAAAAAGGATGGAAAATTGGAGAAGAAAATTTAATAAAACCCGAGAAGGGTTTCAGGAGATGATAGGAATTCTAGAAGGAGGACACTTTCAAGATAATGAAGAACAAGAAATTATCAAAGATTAATACAATAAAATGTGTCACATCGAAATAATAATAATAATAATGGGTTACTGGACCACAAAGGCCCAAATGCCCAGCATAAAGAATAAACCCACAATAAGTAATAGCTTTGAGAAGAGCATTTGACGGAACCCTGGGAGCTGAATGCCAGGCCTACATTCCATCAGCAGTGGTTTCCAAATCAGAATCTGGATTCCAACCAAATTCTAAAGGAAATGTCAAAGTAGAATTAGGGTATTTTTAGGCAAATATTTGCAGGTAGGTCTCAAAACATCCTCCCACTATGCTTCTTTTTAGGAAGAAGCTTTTGTACATGTAGTCCATTGAAGCAAAAGAGTAAACCACAAAAGAAGAAGAGCGAAAAAATCAAGAGCTGGAGGTCCCACAGAGTTAGAGAGTAAGGGAATCCTAGAAAAATGTGAAGGGAGAGTCCAGGCTGACAACCATGTGGAAGGCCCAGAGCAAAACCAGAAAATGATAGAAACGTGGCTCAACTGTGAGCATTACTTTCCCCCAGTAACCATAATAATGTAAATGCTGATCATTGGCAAAGTATTGATATGGGGTGTCTTAGATCAGGCTGCTATACTAAAGTAATGGGTGTCTTAATGCACATTTATTTCTCATAGCTCTGGAGGCTGGGATGTCCAAGGTCAAGGTGCCAGCAGGAATGGGGTGTCTGGTGAGTGCTCTACTCCAGCAGGCAACAAGCCCCTTCTTGTGTCCTCACATGGTGAAGAAGAGAGAGAGTACTTATGTTTCTTCCATAAAAGATACCAACCCCAACCCCAAGGGCTTTACTCCCAAGACCTAATCACCTACCAAGCCCCACCTCCTAATACCATCCCCCAGGGAGCAAGGATTTGAACTTATAAATTTGGGGGAAATGCAAATATAAATGCAAAACATGGAGGAAAGAACCTATGTCCTACATGGTAAATATTTAACGCCACCCCACTGCCAAAAATATAGCAGAATGATGTATTACTTACATATACAAGTAGCTCTAAGAGTTACAAGTCTTAAAGGAAATAAAATCAGGAATGAGGAAAAAGAAATGGGCATTATAGAGTCTTTTGGTTTTAAAACTAGAACTAAGTCTATTACATCAATAAAAAATAAATAAAAATTTAAATTTATAACATAGGAACACTAAAAGGAATGTAAGCACCATGTTATTCTTCAGTTTATTTAAACTGTATGCTCATTTCTTTATGACTCAAAATTATTGACAGGATTCTTTATTCCCCTAAAATGTCTACCCAGTACCACTAAGTCCCTGGGAAATGGGGCAGGAGGTTGTTAGTGGCTTGTGGTTTGGATCTCAAGGTGGTGGGCAATACCAATGACCAGCATGAAGACCATAGATGACATCTGGAGATCCTGGTGGGGTGGGGGCCGGGAGTTCCACGTAAAGGAATTATTCTAATTCCTGGAGCACCTGCCATCCAGGGTTAGACTAGTCTTGGGGGAGCTCTGCCAGGAGCCGGAGTGATCTCCCTGGTGGTTCAAAGAAAGACACTTCAGCTGGTTCTGCTGTCCTTCAGCTTCCGATGTCCTGAAGCCCAGGTCCAGTTGTCCAAGCAGCACCCTACCACATCAGGAGAGATCAGTGCTCCCTCAGAAAGCTGCTCCTAGGTGGCTGCCGCCACTGCAGAGCTAGCTCTTGGCATTACTGCCCACATTCGTGGAGCTGCAGGTCAGATTTCTCCAGGCAGCTCCCTGCTGCATCCATTAACAGCATTTCAACCTCAGGAAATGACTTTTCCAGAGCCACTGTCAAAGTGCCTCTTGGGCTTGGCTCAGGCATCCAGCCACCCCAAACTCTCACCTCACTCCCGCTGAAAGTTGAGGGAAGGAGACTCCAAAGGCCGCTCTTTCCATCATCCTAAGCCCTTCTCTGTCTTCAGTCTGTTTCCCCCAAGCCCTAAAGTTGCTCCTAAGGCCCAAGAGTCTCTCCACAGCTTCTCACAAAACTCCCTTGCAGACAGAATTAACCCTTAGGGATATTTGTTTTGACCTCCATTGACTCCAATAGGAATTCCTCAGGGTTTCTGACATTTGAAATGCTCTATTTTCCAGCTATCCACTCTGGTAAACTTTTGTTTTTTCATGAATTTTTAAATTTTCTAGGTCTTTTCCACAGAAGGATTTCTAAATATTAATGTTAACATAAAGCAGCCACAGAAAGTACCACCTAGAATTAGATTCAGTTTTGCTGAGAACATTGTGATCACCCAAATTTCTTAGAGATGGAAAGAAAAACAGTGTTTTTTTACCACAAACTCAAAGTATTATACAAAAGTTTTTTTTTTTTTTCTTTTTAAGGAATAGAAGAAAAGGGTAGAAATGTGAATGTGACACCTCTGGAATTCACAGACTTTATGTAGCATGAGATTAAACTACAGAATAAAATTAAGTAATATAAAGACAAGCAGAAAGAGAAGGCATAAAAATTGGGTTGCTTCCAGAAGAAATTTAACTCTGTATTCTTCATCTCTCCATACTATCTATACATATCATTTATAATATATGTTACATAATTGCTGTCAAACTTATTTTCCAATATTGGAATAATTTCTTACAAGTTAATAGCTCCCAGGCTTGAGCAATAATCCTGGCACAAATGAGAAACCTCGTAAGTTTCTATTAAATGGATAGGTGGACAATATTTCTGTTGGCATCATGACTTTAATAAAACACAATGCCTTGCACTAAACATCAAGTGTTCAAGGAGCTTTTATTATATGCAGAATATGATAATGGATAATGACAGAATAAAAAGGAAATAGAATACATGTATAACGCCATCCAGGACCTTATGGAAAATTTTAGAACCAACATCAGGAAGCAAATACTATCACTGGTCTGACCTTCCACCAATAAATCTCTGAGTGCCAAGATCTAGCCAGCTATCTGTTTTATGTATGGATTATAATGAGTACATTATATAATTAGTGAAAATGGAGAAAGTACCAGAGATGCTCAAGTCAGTTTACTATCTTCTGATCATTTTTAACCAGAGGAACGGGTTCTGATAAACTTGAACCTCATGCCATGTCTGTTAAGTCTGTTTTTAAGGCTGTACCCAGTCATAGGATGATTGCTGCAATCTTCAATGAGGCAAGTAGCATTGTACGATGATGTTTACAGTGCTTCCCAAAGATGAATTAACAGCCTCCCTAAAAAATGACCCCCCTACCTCTGATGCATACTGCATTGCACTCTCTTCATACCATCTAGCTTTACCATCACCCAGCTCAAGGACTCCGGGCTGGCAATTTATACGTAACAGTACCACTCCAGCCCAGCTCGTGATGAAATGCACAAGTTCACAATGTTCTTTCCAACAAATTAAAAGAGGTAGGGGGTAAAACTAGGAATGGAGACTCTGGACCAAGCTAGAAATGGATCCTGGGTGGGCACCATTTTCACATGTGGCTCTGATGAGCAGCAGTTTCACCCAGGCAAAGGGTCAACCACACTCTAGAAATGGTTTCTGCCACTCCTGCAGCCTGATACTTTGATTGCACTGTGGTCGCATTAAAAGCCCTCATGCAGAGGTTTGTGGATTCTTCTCTTTACTGTGTGGTTTAAAGCCGGGCAGAGGGGAGGAGACTTTGGAAAGAAAAATTGCCCTGTGCACAGTGACAGCTGTATAATTAGGCAAGACAGGCCAGTGCTTATAGGGTTTGTCACTCAGCAATTTGTGCACACTCCAGGTTCTACAGCCAGGTGCTTTGAACAATGAGGTGACGATAATGTCTTCATGTGACCTGAGCTCAGAGAACATTCAAGCTCAAACCGTCCGGGAGGAAACACTGATAGAGTAAGATTAGAACTATTTTATTTTCTTTAGTGTTCACTCATCTTTATTTGCTATAAAAATTAAATGTGTTTTGTTAGGAACTCTGGGACATTATTTCTAAAATGCATTCAGCAAAAGGAGAACTCTGAGAGATTTGTGAGTTTTTGCCTCCAAAATCTGAGAATTAAGACTTATGACTCCTTTTATGAAGGGGCATTTAATACTGACACCCACAGTATATGGGTGGATGGGTGGAGTTGAGGGACAGGATTTGTGAAGTGTTCATGATTCAGCCTTAGCCTCTGTTGCTTCCACTGATTCAGAAAAAAAGAGAATGTCTCCCGATTTTAAAAAGATGAATTGCCACAACTATGGTTGTTTTGTTAAGTTGTTTAGTACTCTAAAGACATCTTTCCTTACCCTCAAATTAAGACTTGGTTACTTTTCTGGTGGCACCCAGGGGTGACAGAAGCCTGGAACTTCCACCTTGTGCCTCTCCTCAGTCTTGGATCTTCATTCTTTTGACTCTACAATTCCCCCTTGAGCTATGATACCCTAGGACATGTGGTACATGGAGGAGAAGGTTAGTTTCCTTAGTTCTTCGCAGTAAGAATACAATTAATTCATGTCTGCAACCCGATTCTATTTTTGTCCTAAACTCTTGCCTCTTGGCAAACAATTTTCAGTTTGTTTCCTTTAATGATGCTCAACCTTGTATGGTAAAGTAGTAGAAATCAAGCTTATTTTTCTCTCATCTTTCGGGATTCCCCATTATGCAGTCATGCTCTATTTTTTTATTGGATACCTTGTAGCAATGCCGGGAGTTCAAATTACTTATTGTAATGTTTCAGGACTTTAACCTGAAATTGACTCCTATTTGGAACTCATCCACTTCTTTAAAAACTGTCCCTCACTCACTTCAGCAGTAGACTCAAAGAACCCTTGATGTTTTCTGAGTGACGCCCTACCCCTCATGTTTCATGGACATCAGATCCAAGGCTGTCAAGCAGACTCTCTATCTCAGATAATTTGGAAGAACAATAAAAGTGTGTCTACAAATCACTTTGGTGAATTCAGGAGGTGTGAGTCAGTCATACAGCTAAAGAAGCAAGAAAGCCTACAGTACTGAGTGAAATGACCAAGTGAGAATACACAGTAAGATACAAGAGACAGGTGGCCTCAGGAAAGCAAGAAAAGACCAAGAGGACATGGTATCTTGACTGCATTGCAGTTCCTTCTTCCTATCCTTCAGGAGCTGACCACTCTTTGCTCTCTGATGTTCTGAGAGAGTCCCCTCTGACTTAACACTGACTTCTAAGGGTTTATTCATTCTCTTTAATTCAATCGGAATACTATTGCTTCTTATGACAGGAAGATGAAAGTTTTATTATTTGAAGATTTTTCACAGAAAAGTTTTCTACATTTTGAGAAATATCTTGATGAACTGCTAGAATTAGATGGTGAGTTCTAAGGTGTCGAGGCAACAAAGGAAGACAATGTTTCTCTGCATACATGGGAGCTTTATTTTCTCCTGAAAGAGAAGGGGTAAAGAGAACAAATAAAAAAGAGTAAAAAGAATAAAAACAGCTAATAAAGGCTGAAAGACTTCATGGAGTACATAGAAAATTCCCCTGTGGAGGAGTTGACAGACTGTTTTAAGCATGGTGATAACCAGTATTCGATTTGGAATTATTGCTGAGTCGAAAACGTTCCCTTTGTCTTCATCCCACCATCCTGTCTTCTGCACCCATGTAAGCTCTGCCTGAGTGTGGCTTTTGTAGAAATTGAGCAATGGATTGAAGTTTGTATCAGTTTACTATGGTATAGAACTGAGGCACCTTGTAGAGAGCAGAGGCCTAGATGTGGAGGTGAGTGTGATCCTTAGTCTGACCTTTGATTTTTTGCATAGTGTGAAATAAGAAAGACCATCTTATTAGAACTCAAGAGGCTGGTGGAGTTCAGGACACCCTACCCCAAATGTGGCATTGGAGAAAACTGTGGAAACAGGAAGTTCTCTATGACCTTCTCCCCTAAAGTAGTTCATGAAACTTAGCAATAATGCTCAGATCTTCCCCGGAAATGGTCATAAGATCTTCCTGTGAGAGGTGCCTACTCTACATCTATTTTTGGAAGACACAGGGAGACAAAGAAGATTCCGAACACAAAGGCCTTACTAAATTCCTCCTAGTTTATTACCAGCAGATCACAACTTTTTAAATCCAATCATACTTCTCCATGATTATCTATCTACTTCATCAAACTTAGCATAGAAGTAAGGTTTCCCTGATTCTTTGGGTCTTCATTTCCTGATAAATCTTCTATGTCACACAGAATTTATGTTAAATAAATTTGTATGATATTGTTTTGGTAATGTCTCTTTTGTTACAGGCCATGAACCTACAGGTCTTTCTTTTCCTATTACAAGTGAATCTTGACTTAGACACAATGCCTCCTCTGCTTATAAACTCTGATGATTTACAAACTTATTAAGCATTTCTGTATTTGACTCGAGTCACAACAGATATGTAAACCTCAGTGAAATCTAAGAGCAACACTCCAAACACACTACTCACAAAGGCTTTGAGGTCTTCATGTGCAGTGTGCTAGAGAAATAATCCAGATGAGTACCACAATTGAGACAAAGGCACTCAATGGCTCAGTAAACTTGGAGCTAACATCTATTACAATTGAGATATCATTTTTGAAAAAGATTTTTTTATTTTGCTTTCCAAAAAGATTCATGTTAACATTCCTTTAACTAACAAAGTCCTCTAATGCATTTAAAATATGATTTATTTTACAAAATTGATTTACAAGTAACTTTTCAGGAATCCATCTGTTGACTAAAAAAGAGGTATGTCTATTATGCAAAATTCTGTACTTAAGTACCTTAAGGAATAATTCCAGTCCATTATTCTTAGCCCATCTAGTGGGTATTTGTGTTTGTTTTATAGCTTTTCCCCCTATTTGATTTACATTTATGAGACAATTGAAGAAAGTCCATATGAGATGGTTTTTATTTTTATGGGCAAAAGAACCACATCAACCACAAGTAGCACAACATTGCCATGCCTAAAATATGTGGGTCTCCTCAGCAGAGTGAAAATTAAAAGGGCATTTTTTTTTTGTCCTCACTTTCACTTTTTATGGTGAAGTCATGCCCTAACGATGTTTACTGGACAATTCAATTGTAAATATAAAGTTGTGATTATACCTACAGTTGTTTATGTTACAATAGAACCTGAAACCGATTAAAATATTTAAACTTCAGTGATACTTTTGGGAGTTCATTTGTGGTAAGATATTAATTACTGATGTAAGTTTAATTAGTCAGCCAAAATAATTAAGAATGGCCTAATTAGTTCTTTCATGACTCCTCAAGAGCATGGATATTTTCATGAGAGTGTTGAGTTGGAATTTAGAAATGCACATTGATCCTAAAATAATGGTAGTACCCAAGGTCACGTTATATTTGTTTCCAGTTACTTAAAGCCATGCACAGATATATTTAATTAAGTCAGGAAATACAACGCTATTATCATCATTACTCAATCTTGCCTACAAACGCACACACACACACACACACACACACACACACACACCACCTTGCTTTCTCAAAGGGTTCAAATCCAATTGGCAGTACATGAGCCAAACTCAGACCATTGATGAGCTTTTATTAGTTTTGATAGAGATTACACTGTCATTAAAAAAAATGATAACTTTGCATTAATATTTGAAAATTAGGAGAGATGTTACATAGTTATTCAAATTTGTAGTTCCTCTCAAAAGAAGACTCTGGCAACACTAAGTTGGAATTTCACAGAACATACCAACTGGGGCTAAGATGCAAAGGTCCTTTGGATGGGATGTGAGTTCTTTAAGCTTTGCCACAGTCTCCAGCCCACCCATTGTCTTTCAATCAGCCCACATAGCCTACTTATCTTCCTAGCAGGCATCTGAGTTTGCAATTTCTATCTTCTAATGTTTCCCTTCTCTGTGCTTCTGGAAGGACCTTCTCCTTGAATGCTCCAAAAGCAAACTGCTTCCATCAGAGAGCCTCAAAATATCTGAACCTCCATTTTTATTTTCTATGCTTCTAAAAACTAAAAATGGTACCCCTATATATGACCATAAGATTGAAAAAAGATGTGTGGCATGAGGCATCATACAACACAGATTCTGGTTATGAATATATTTAGACAAGTTTTCATCTATTCTAATTAAGTTTAATCCAATTGATTTAAAAAGTAGCTGTATTGTCTAAAATGAGTCTCTTTGGGGAACCAATATTGAGGTAAAATAAAAAATTTTGCACATGCAGCTTAGTGTCTAGTTTGGAGCGTTTCATTTTTTTTTTTAAGTAGCAAAAGTTTAAGAATTAATTAAAAAATAGATAAGTAACAAAAGGTTAAGAAGTTGATTTCAAATACATAAGACTAGGTCTGTATTAATGATACAGCTGGCTATGCTTGAAGATGATGGATATTATTTTTTAGGAAAAATCCACATAAGGAATGCCGGATTCAGTCAGTAATGTTAAGGTTTCATAGCTACATACTTGTTATAAAACACCTTTACTATTGAAATTCCTGGACCAAAATAGTAATAACTTTGTCATTCTACATCTGAAATTTATAACCCCCAGTTCCTTATTTTACCATTTTAAGAATTGTTCAATGATGTATGCTTTCCAGAGAGTTCTATTGCTCTTTGGCAAAATATATTGTATGGAAGGGCATGGTTTACATCACAATGGCATTTTTTTTACTTCATTAAGTGTTTCAATATTTTACAATTTCCCTTGTAGATTCCAAGTTGGCCTCATTGAAGACATTTTGTTTTTACATAATGTTGTTACATAATTATTCCAACACAGCTGAATGACACAGGACTATTTGGAGCTCCACACTCCCTGGGAACCATCTCCCTTTATTCTTTCCAGATCTATGATGAACCACTTCATTCTTCTCCTACTCAATTGAGAAAAGCAAAATTCTAAGTTTTTGATTGAGTTCCTATGACAAATTAACGAAGGGAACAGGTTCTCTAGATTGAAGATCCTGGTTACCTCCAGAACTAAAATTCCTTGTAAACCACTTAAAATAAATTTGTCTGTATAGAGAAATTACAGTTGTTGATCCAGTTAAAGGAAAAGTAGTCTTCAAAGACAGAATGGCTTGGAAAAGAGTTCTAGTTGTGTGAATACTTGATCTTCTCTGGTCTCCGTATTCTCAGGTAGCAAATGGATGATCTCTCCTCGTTAATTGGGGAAAGACTTAAATAAAGTAGTATCTTTGCTTAATCTCTTTGTTATAACGGATCACCTTACCCTAAGAGAATAGAGTTGGTATTACCCATCACTAATTCAGTAGTTCTCAAACAGGCACACATTTGCATTACCTGGAGAGTTTATTAAAATGAAGATGGCTACATCCCCTCTGTAGAGTTTCTGATTCACAGATCTGAGATGAGGTGTGAGATTCTGTATTTCCAACAAGTTCCCAGGGGATGTTGATACACCCACACAGCTTCAGTACTACTGCCCTTATTAGTATTATTGCCAGTCACTAAGTGCAGTGCCATAGGCAAACAGAAAATAACTTACAAATGAATTCTAATGAAAGTAAGGATGAAATAGCAATGTCACATGTACTTTAATCCCTATTTTATTCAAAAATCAATTTTGGGGGCAGAAAAATAATTTATACCTATCCAAAGCAATTCAGAGACTTCACCATTATTTTCTGTTTCTATAGATAATTTTGAGATTTCCCAATTCTGGTGATTCAATGTAACCCATGAAGAATAGGTCCACCTATTTGCTAAATATAGCCCCTTGATACAGATGATATTTGATTGATTTTATATTATATGAGTGCATGAGTAACTCTGGCATTCAAAAGTAATAATATTCTCCTTTTCTTGATAAAATCAGAAAGCTGTGTGCATTAAAATGAGTTAAAAGGAGGAAAACCAGCGCGTCTAAAGTTGAGGCATGACTAATGCATTGGAGAAATTGTTGAACACAGTTCATCCTGGTAAAAATATTACTTCTGTAGCAATGCCAAGGTCAGTGTCGGGTTAGGTTATCTGCAATTTAAGTGCCAGATGTGTGTGTGCACATGTGTATGTGTGCACTCCCACACGTGTGCATGAACTTCCTTATTGAGAGTTGCAGACTCTCCCAGGCATGACTTTACAGAAACTTTACCTTACCTTCCAGAAGGCTGAGTTCAGTACTCTTAAGGTAATTTGGGGCCCTCTTCATTCTTTCCCTATCTTCTCTTGACACTGTTTGTTGAGCTAGGTTATTGTTTTTCTCCAACTTGCTAGGTTTTCAATAAGTTCCTGTTGTGCCTTGGGAGAGCAGTGTTCATGGAAAATTGCTTTGCCTAGGTGATTGGAGCCAGTTCCTCCCTCAACTACCTCCCCCTTTTCTATAATTTGGAGACAAGTAACAAAGTGCTTACATTGCAAGAATTTGCTCCAGAAAACTCTAAACCATTCGCTGACATTTTACAGTTTAATCCCAGCTTCAATTTCATAACTGGAGCTCAAAACAGAAGAGGCACATGGAGGTGTGCACTTGAAAAGACATTTATAGCCTTTCATTTTGAGATTTCAAAAACATTAACCAACATGCTCAAATTCCATTAAAATGCATATGGAGAACTAATACACTGTGCTCTAAAAAGAACCTGGAGAATTAGAGCAGAGAACAATTCAAAAGCAGTTTTGTAAGTAACGAAGATTGAAATCATAATTTTCATGGAAGCCTATGATTTGTAAGAAAATCTTAGAGTTCAACTATTTCATTTTTCAGCCTTCAGTCAGGATTTGATCAATTTTTTTTAAAATATCTATTTTGGTCTCTGTGTTAAATTGTATGATTGGTGGTGCTTAAGCAAAATGATAATCATAACACAAATGCACTATTTTAAGAGTTTTACAAGTATTAATTCATAGAGACCTCATGCAAACCTGTGACTTAAGTACAGTTATTATCCTCACTCTGCAGTTAAGGAAGCTGAAGTTTAGAGAGGTTAAGTAATTTGCCTAAGGTCACAAAGTTTGTTAGCGGCAGAAACAGGCTAGATAGGAACACAAGAACTACAGGTCAAGAGACCCTAATTACGGAAGCTGTTTAGAGCTCTGGGAAAAAGAACCCCCCCACCCCATTGCATCATGGGAAAGAAAATAAAATATATTGAAAGCAAATCTAAAGCCCTAGTTACTTGTCTGTTGACTTGATTAATGATTAAATTTCCTTCCAGGCTCCTAGGGAGGTTTCTAAGACACCATGACACAAATACCACCAACCACTCATACTCCTCTGCGCTTTTTCCAATGACCAGTTCATTTTTTACCTTGTCTTTTTAAGGTCTAAATTACAGCAAGAACTAGAGGCCACGTGGGCCCCAGTTGCTGCCCTCACCCCTGTGCTCTGGATCTCACAGCTTTGATAGTCCAGGGGTGAAGAGAGAAAAACACCCAGGAAAAACTAGCTTTGAATTCGATGTTCCTTCAGCCCAATCTCCATCTGCCTAGTATGACAGCTCAATTTTATGATTAAATTTCCTTTTATGATTATTGAAAACTCATTTTAGACCTCTTCATAAAGCAGAAAATGTATTCCTTAGTTTAGAATCATGAAGAAAATATTGTCTCAGCAATAAGACTAAGGACAACTGGCACTGGGTTGTCCCATCATTCACATTCCCTGATATCATGTGTATAACTCAAGGCATCTAAAAGGACTTTATGTTGAGCTCAGGTCCTGACTTTAGGAACATATAAACAGAAGTCACTTTTACTCATTCACTTATTCCGAACTTTATGCAGGGACTAGGCAAGACTTGGTAATAATCTGGTTAAAATACAGCACTCATCTTTGAGGAGCTCTGAGTTTAGATTACTCTGCAGGTAAAGATAATGACCCCTACCTAATACTTCCCAAGGATGCAGCTCAGATTTATGAGATTCGGGAAGGAAAGTTTCCGCAAAGCCCTGATCCTTAGAACAGGGAACTTTCACCGTCATGGTACACAACACACTGCTCCAGCAACGCTCCAGTAACGCTCACTGCCAAGTGGCCAGCCAGGACTCAGACTCAGCAGGAGCACCGGGTCTCCAACTAATGGCCCGCTTTAATGCCTCTCTTCCCTGAACACTTTTAAACTTTTTTTCTGGAATCAACCCAAACTCGGCAGAATTTCCAGATCTGTGGAAGTGCAGCATGCAAGCAGCCCATTTCCTGACAATGCTGCAAAGCTTCAGGGAACACATTTTGTTATTTCCACGCTTATGAGCCGAGCTGAGGCCCTGCTGTGACTCCTGACCAGGCCTTCCCCTACCTGCGAGTGCTGCAAAGCTGAGCAGGGAAGGGAATTGAACAAAGGAAAGAGCATGCGCAGAAAAGTTCATAAGCGTTCTGGTAACTGCCTTTGCAGAAACATTGAGATCCTAGGGAATCTCTAAAAGGGACTCAGGTGCGCAGATCATTTTCTGAGTCCTATTCAAGACTCTTCCCGTGATAACTTGTCCTGGCACTATTGCAAAGAAAGCAGTTTTGAGAAATGTGAGCAAATTAAATGGCACGTTTTCTAAATGAGCCTTTTCTGACATAAAGCAACCTGAAAAATGAAGCAAAGGAACTATAGAGTGTAAGAATAAAAGAGTTTATTCTCTTAACATATACACAACATCATGCAAAGCACTGAGCATGGTACACAGAGAAATATAACCATTGAACAAATTATTTTTTAATAACTACAACGTGTCAGGCATTGTGTTAGTTGCCAAAAATACAAAGACAAGGAACACATGGCTCCAACCCTTTGAGGAATTTTTAATTTAGTTTTAGAGTAATAAGAAAACTGGCCATGCTGATTTATGGTATTTAAAAGTATGGAGAAGTTGTTTGATCTACTATATATTTTTTCTGCTTTCTTGAGCAATATTTTTGTCAGTGTTGAAATATTGCTGAAATGTCTTTATCAAGAAAAGAAAGTATCTTTTAGTTGACAAGATAATGAAGAAGGAAGAAGTCACTTCATTTCCAAATTGTAACTAAAATCCTTAAATGAAGGAAAATAAATGTATACAGGTGAGTCAAAACCAAATACACTGAACTTCATTGTTGTTATGTTTTAGATATAAAATTTCCCTCAAATGCTCACATGTTAAAGGCTTGGTCCCCAATGCAGCATTGTTCAGAGGTAAAGCTTTTTGAGAAATGATCCGGATCATAAAGGTTCAACCTCATTAATGGATGAAACCATTGATGGATTTATAAGTGAATGAGCTATTGGGAGGTAGTGGAACTGGAGGAGGTGGAAGAAGTGGATTCTTGGAGGTATGCCTACCCCTCCCTCCTGGCTGCCATGAGCTGAGCAGTTATTCTTCGCCACGCCCTCTGCCAAAATATTCTGTCTTGTCTCAGGTCTTAAAAAATGAAGGCAGCTGGTCATGGACTGCAACCTTTCAAAGTATGAGACAAAAGAAATCTTTCCACCTTTATGTTGTTTTTCTTGGGCATTCTGTCATAGTAATAGAAATCTGACTAACACAACTGTGACCAAATGGCTTATGCTATTTATGGGTGATGCTGCCATGAAAGTCAGTATTTTTTATCCATATGTAACAAAATGTCAAAGACTTTTCTTTTTGTCTTGGGGTTTAGCTAAGACCCAGTCTGAGAAACAGTAAATTTCCCCATATTCTAGTTTCCAGGGGTTGTGAACCAGCCACTTCCCTAAGACTTACCAAGAGGCATCAGGAGAGAGTCAGCCCGGCAGCAGCCATCCCTCTTTTCTCCACTCCAGTCCCTAAGAAAAGCAGACTGGGAAGTGAGAGGATTTGGATTTCTGTGGGAGTGCAGCATTGCTGAACACAGTTAATCCTTCCCTTCTTTATACATAAGGTTTGCATAATGCTTCTACCTAGGGGGAGAGGGTCCCTTTTAGGAAGCCATTAGGCAGTAGTTGCTGGGGGCAACAGCAGATATGGTCTGAAGGAGAATAGGCTGAAATCAGAGTTTCCAAGTCAGGAAAGTATGGAGTGGGAAGCTCATACACAGAGTTCTGAAGAACCACACACTCAACCCACAGGAGAAGGAACTTTGGGTTTCTGCAACACAGAGGCCATCAATGGATGCATGACCAACCAACCTCACCCAAGGACAGGCAGCCTTCCTTTCCCTCCTCCCACTTGTACAACACACGCGAAGAATAGAGAAGAGGAGGAGAGCAGATGATCTTATAATGTGGTGTACAAGGCAGACAAACTTGATAATGAGGGAAACTCAGGATGACTTGCCAGGACAATAGGCATAAACCAGAACTATACCTGGAGAAGTAAGTTGTATGATCACTTTCATGGGATATGCAAGGAGCAGCTCTGGGTTCTCTACGTCCCCCACTGTCCTCACTACAACCTCATCCGCGTGGCCATAACTAGGCCTCATCTATCCCAGGAAGAAGAGAGGTAGAGTTCCAAATTTGAGACTAATTTTTAAAAAACAAAACCAACCAGCAGCGAGTGTTGGGATGAGATTGCATAATGACAGAAGTGGCTAAAATTGATGTGATCTGTTGAAGGTGGCATCCAGGGGGCTGCTGCACATAAGAAGAGGAAACTTCCACCACAACACAATTGGAGAACTGGGAAGAAGGGAAAAAATTACTTTATTTTATATCAAGAAGTTGATTTTAATAAATCAGATACAAATATACTGCAAACCACAAAAACTGTTATTGGCAAAACAGTTCAGCAAATGGAGTCTAGAGGAACAAAACATGACATATAAAATGTCACAAAATGAATATAATGACATTAAGAAAAATAAATAGTAGCACTTCAAGGATTAATGTCCTTGAATATGAACAACATAAGCAAATATAATATACAATAAAAGTGCACAAGTCAGTAAATGGGTTCAAAATCCATTCTCCTTCACTTTTCACTGAAGGATCCCGAGTCTCCAGCTTCAGTTTTCCCATCTGTAAAGTGAAAACCCTGTTACGGTCTCAGAGTTGCGGAGTTATGTAAAAGATCTAGAAAGAGGCGTGACAACAAGGACTGATTGTACTGTGTTCAACAAGGACTCTTCTTTAGCTTCTTTCTCCTCTGCACTGCCAAAGTAATACTTCAGAGTTTTAAGTAGAAAGAATGAGATACTATGCTTAAAAGTACCTAGCACAGGATCCTGCATAAGAAACAGAAATCCCTTCCTCCTGACCCAGGTTGCTGAGCAACTATGCAGCTGAACTCATGACAGTGCCCAAATTCTGTGACAAGTCATGTCTTCTTGTGTGTGTCCCTGTATGTTCCAAGATCTTTGAATGAAGCTCATTCTGTGTGTGTGTGCACACATAGATGCACAAACATTTGGGGCAAAGGAAGGGAAAACTTGTATGTCCCCACAAAAGATTCTCCCTGATGTTCACACTCAAGCTCATAACCATAACCCAGGAAAACAGCAGATGGAATGACTCTGGCTTAGGAATGTTAAGGATCAGCTCTTAGGGTGCTCTAAGAAAAGGAAATGCATATGTACTTTCTTATTTCACTAAAATCCCAGGCATAGGCAAATGGGCTTCAAATGTGAATCAGGTAACTCTTGAAAGGGAAAATAAAGTAAGTAAGCAAACAAACAAGGTAAACATCCCACCAGAGAACTATGGGGAGAAGTAAATCTCCTCTTGGTGTTAGAGATAGGGGTGGGAATTTATGAATGAATAGCAAATGAATCAACTCTTCTCTTGCATCTACTTGGGCTTACTCTGGTAGTATTTCTAGTAGTATTTCTCACTTGGGAGAATATATTTGCTGCACATTGAGCAGTGGTCATTCATCTTGTCATTCAATAATATACATGGAGCAACTACTGTGTATAAGACACTGTACCACATGTTTTATATACTTTGGCCCATGCCCGTATACATATGGTGCTCTAGGGCACAAAAGAGTATTACAAAAGGTAATACTCAAAGCAGAGGCAAATCCTAGAATGAAGGCTGCTAACTAGTCATAACATAAAAGGTGATAAACCTTGGATTAGTTGCTATACCTTTTATGAGAAAAATTGACATTGCCCAGTTTACATGTTCATTCATTTTAGGATTCCCAGACATATTACAGTATGATACTACAGTGAATATTTGATAGCCAAAACTGGACAATGTCATTTGTCCTTGCATATCTCCGTGTACCCATGGTAGTAGAAGATAGCAATAGATCATAAGAAGCTCTAGGGAATCCCAGTTGGGCCTTTAGTCTTTCTCACTCAGAAATTGATACCACCACCCACAGGAAAAGTTGGTCAAAGTATGGGGAAGATTTGTCCATCAAAACTGAACTTAGGAGCCAGGGGCAGTGGTGCACGCCTATAATCCCAGTGGCTTCATAGGCTGAGACAGCAGGATCACAGGTTCCAAGCCACCCTCAACAAAAGCGAGGTGCTAACCAATTCAGTGAAACCATATCTCTAAACAAAATACAAAATAGGGCTGGGGATGTGGCACAGTGGTTGAATGCCCCTGAGTTCAGTCTCCAGTACCCTCCCCCCTCCAAAAAAACAACAAGTGGACCTATTTAATACTACTGCATTAAATAGGTCAGAACCAAGAAGGTTAATGTGATGCACAGACCTGTCCCACAAGAGCAATCCAGAGAGAAAACAAATGTAACATTGCTTAAATGACAAAAATATAGCAGATGCTACAGTTGAATCTTCACATACATAGGCTAATTTAATCTTTAAAACAACTGATGAATTTCTTCCATCAAAAATATCAAGAACTCCATCACTGAGACATGTTTCTGAGTCAATTTCCATCACTAGACTCTTTCCAATGGATTAGGCATGTCTCTCAAATTGGTGATTTCACAGACCATTTAAATTCTTTTGAAAACATTTAAGGGGAGTCATTTACTCTTGCAGTCATTTCATAAAACAAGAAATGCTGAACCATCAAACAAGCCAGAAGATGACAGTCTCAGAATAAAAAGCAGTCAACATTGAAGGCATTTGGCATTATCTAAAGCTCACTTGGTTATTCCAGTTTTTCTCATGCTACAACAGAGCACTGATGGCATCATCATGAGCCACATCTAGACTGCGGCTCAGTATTTTGTGACAACTCAACATCTTGGGCAATTCAATCTTGGCAAGACAATTTCTTAAAGAACATGGGGAACTGTTAAAGGCTAATTCATGGTTCAGGGAAAAACAGGATGATCCAAACTCAGTGACCGTGAGCAAGAGGAGTTGAGATGGGATGACAAAGGACAAAATGAAAATGACCACTGTTGAAAAAAAATGTGTCTGAGGTTTCCTGGAGCTTTCTTCCATTTTTCAATAGGATTATTCGAATCAGAAACCCATGCTCTGGAAAATTCACACCTTAGGAGCATGGTTTTCTTCTTTCTATAGTTTATCAAAAGCTTAAAGGTTTTTCTCTGACTCAATCTGTAATTTATATTCATCTTTTCCTTGTTCTTTCAGTACCATTGTTCCTCTCTCCTTCCCCCATCATGATAGTAACATTGCTTGGCCATTTTTTAGTATTAGTCTGGCTTTTGGTGGCTCCTGTCCCTTTTGGTGAGAACAGTAAGTCAAGAGTATCATCAGCAGAGGTAAAAAAAAAAAATACTAGCAGTACAGTGGAAAGCCCACAGGCTCTGTCTGGGTAAACAAGACAAGTCTCTGCAAAGGGTGCTTTGTGGTAGAATTGCTTGACTTTCTTGAGCCTCAGCTTTCTTATCTGTAAGATATGATTAGCTTTATAAACTTCCTGGGGTGAAGATTAAATAAAACAGTGGATATCCAGCATAGGCACAAAAGAAAACACCAATGATAAAACCACAGGAAGTATCTTCTTCATTTCTCTTTTTCCTCTCTTCTAGATTTTTCCCAATTTTTCCTGCCATTTGCATATTAGATTGGGTTGTCCTAGTCTTTCCATTTAAGTCATCTCCTGTCATGATACACTCACTGTGACAGGATATAGACAGGCTATAGTCCAAATATTCAACCCAAACCCACCAGTTTGCATGAATAATTTTCAAACACAGGTAACAACCTGCAGCCTGCTTCTTCATGCATCTGGGAGAGTTTCCCAGATGAAAGGTCCTAAGTTTCACCAATGACCCACTGTCAAGGGCTCATCCACCTGGAGGGATTATTCAACTGAAGATAGCATAATATGATCTTAACTGAACTGACATCTTTTGGAAATGTTGTTGTTTTGTTTCATTTGGGGAGTTGTTTGTTGGCTTTTGTTTGTTTTGTTGTTTGTTTGGCTAGTGGATAAAAATTCATTTAAAGAGGTACTATTAATTCAACAAAAGGAAACTAATTATTTTCTTTCTGCCTACCCTTTTTCTAATGGGAAGCAGAAAATCAATGCACAATTCTTATGGAAAGGCAGTAAATTTTGGCAGCTAGCCAGATCATGTAGGCTTAAATTTCAGCTCCGCTTATGTAACTGCCAATTAGTCAATTTCTTAGTGTGCCTCAGTTTTCTCATCTTTGTTATAGGAATAAAAATAGTATTTACCCTATGCAGTCATTTAGTGGAATCAAAAGCAAATACAAGAGAACTATTTAAGATATTAATAAGCACATGGCAGGTATTCAGAGATTATCATTATTATTAAGCAATAACTTTTCAACAGACAATTATTAACTACCTACTCAATAGTACACAAAGCCCTACACTATGAAAGATCAAAAATGGATCACCACCTCTTCTTTGTTTTCAGAGATCTTATAATTTGGGAATTGGAGAACTGGAAACTGCTTATTAGTTCACAAAGCACCTCTCGCAGGTGAGTGGTATCATTATTATCCCCATCTTTTACCTATGAATAATGGGAGGCACAACATTAATCACATTACCCAATGCAATTGAACTAAATCACATCAAACCAACACTACTTCCATGATTTTTAACTCCAGAAACCCAGGCTGTTTCACTTCCAGTATATTGAGGCTCACAGAATGTGTCAGTGTCTTATCTTTTTTTAAAGCTTTGGATCAAAATCAAGATCAAATCATTGAGGCTTTAAATGATTTCTGTCTTTGGGGACAAATGAATTTATTGGTAACAAAAGAAAACACCAGTAATAAAACAGACAAGACCCTTGAACTGTTACTTTTGGTATCTCCAGCAAATGTTTTATTTATTGTATTAACCCTAGAGTCTCACACAGTGCTTGGCACATGGTGGGTGCTGAATGAATGAATGAATGAATGAATGAATCAGTGTTTTATATACAAAGCTTTGATAAAGTCTTTGAAAGTCACCTAATGACATCTATTAAAATGAGAATCATGGTAAGCTTTTAAGAATTCTTATGGAATTGCAATGGTTAATCTTAAATTTATTCTTTCTTCCTTTCACTTTGAAGAAGGAAGTAACATCAGAAAACTCAAAGAGCACTGGACTTGTGTTGGAAAGCCTGAGTTTCAAGGCCTATGACTGAGCTGTTTTGCAGCATGGAACACATTAAGACATCCTCTTCAGGTCTTAGTTTTCTATTTTGTAAAGTCCAAGAGTTGGATTAGGTTAGTTCATTTCTTGTTGTTCTCACATTTTGTCTATGTATATACTGAAAAAATAGGATAAAAATCTTTGAGGAAAGTGAATGGTGGAAAAATGGTGGAACAACCCTTTATGGGTTTCTCTTCTGGAACTTGCCTTGCCCTGACTGAGGTCTTTGCCCACTAAAATCTACTCTCAAACTGGGTTTTGGTTTTAAGTTGGTTATCAATTGCTATTCCACAATTTATCCCAAAACTTAGTAGCTTCAAAAAATAAATGTGCAAAGCCTTACAGTTTCTGGGGATGGACAATCTGAGTACAATTTATCTGGGTGCCTTTGACTCAGGGACTCTTGTGAAGTTGTCAAGTAAGCTATCCTCAGTGTAACATCATGTCAAGGTTCAACTTCAACTGGAAAATCCAAACTCACTCTTGTAGCAGTTGCCAGGTCTGTTTCTTGCTATACAAACCTAGTTGTAGACTGCCTGAATGTCTTCCTGACATAGCAACTGGTGGTCCGAGAGAAGAGAGCCAGTGAGTGCCCAACATGGAAGCAACAGCCAGTTTGTAAGTAATCTTTAAAATGCTATTCCTACATTTCTGCCATATTCTGTTCATTAGAATGAACAAACCCAGCAAACACTCAGGAGAAGGGGATTACACTGGGGAAAACCAGAAAGCAGGGACCATGGGGTGGGGGAGCACATTAAAGACTGTCTACCAAGCTATCACTCACACACCCATATAAACTTCAGACAGTGTGGCCAATCAGGGGAAGTTTAGTTTTAATTGTAAGATATCATTCTGTTCACTCTATGAGGAATTTCAAGCACATTTCATGAGGGGATAGAAGTTTAAGTGGTGAGGTAGGGAATATAGCAGAATAGGGAAACAAGAGTACGGATCACATTAAAAGTGAAACAAATGCCGAATGTCTTCTCTGATATAAAGGGGGTGACTCAAAACAGAGCAGGGAGAAAGAGCATTAAAAGAAGATTACCACTAAACAGGGAAGAGAGGTGGGAGGGAATGGGAGGGAGAAAGGGAATTGCACGGAAGATGGAAGGAGTCCCTCATTGTTATACAGAATACATATATGATGGTGTGAGGGGGAAGAAAAAAAAAGAAAGAGAAATGTGTTACAGTAGATTGGGTAGAGAGAGATGATGGGAGGGGAGGGTAGAGGAGGGAGGATAGGAAGGGCAGCAGAATACAACAGACACTAATATTGCTGTATGTATATATGTGGCTGTATAACCAATGAGATCCTGCAATCTGTACACGTGGAAAAATGAGAATTCATACCCCACTTGAATCAAATGCATGATATGTCAAGATCATTGTATTGTCTTGAGCAACTAATTAAAAAAAGTGAAATCATAGCCAACTTATTGAGTCTTTCCATATGCTGATCACTGTGGTGGGCATCCAGGAGACAGGTGCAGGACAGATTCCTGTCCTGGGGCAACTAACTGGAACAGGTAGACTATTCCCATCTTTCCTTGAGCAGGATGTTTTGTAACACTGTATCCAGCAACTTTAGTGTTCCCAAGGGTATAAGAACCCAGGGTAGAATTTTTGGGGGGTTCTCAGCTATGGTGAGACATGGAGCACACACAATGAAATGCCTTCTGGTAGCTTTTCTCAGCCAGCTTGTCATGAGTCCTGGCTTCTGTTGTCCTTTGCTGTCACTTGTGAGCAATATAGTTGCTTTTCTCCTTGGTTCTCTTGCTACCTTCCCAGTCATAGGTATGTCGTTGAAACTCCAAGTAGTAGTTTTCCTGTCTAAAACATAATGGAGATATCTCCCAACCTATCTACCACACATATGTGTAATAAGGATGAACAGCTATTTCTGAGAAAAGCCTTTTAAAAATCGCAGCACTATCCAAATGGAAAAAGATATTATGATTATGCAATTTTTTTTCAGCACAGTAACAAACATCTTGGCCTCTCCCCATTTTTCAACAGATGTGCAAACTTCTATTCACGATTTGACATTTAGAGAAAAGATGTTATTATTGAAAGTGTGAACCTACCAAGAATGCAGTACTAGTCAAGATTTCTGAAGTATGCTATAGAAGCAAATAACCCCCAAATCTGAGTATCTTAAAACAATGAAACATTGTTCTCTTTCACATACACACTGTATGTGTCCCTCCCAAGATGGCCGAAGCTCTGCTCTGTGTCATTTCAAATTGACATTGGGTTCTGACCTAATGGAGCAACCACTGCTTCATGCAACAGAAAGGGGCAAACATGGAAACTCATGCACTGGCTTTTCTGTGATCCAGAGTGGCATATATCACTCTCTCTTTCACTTCATTGTCCAAGGCAAGCCACATATTAAGGACTAACTTCAGAGAAGGAAAGTAGCACAATCCTTCTTGTGCTCAGGAAGGAAGACGCTCTGTGAGTGTCCAAAAGCACTTCTCCACACTGCCTTCTAAGAAAATAGATGATTGTTATTTCCAAGCTATAGGAGCCAATTAACCTATGACAGAGTTCCAAATTATAGGTATGCCCTTTTATTTATGACTCATTTAAGTTTTTTATGCAATGAGTAATTTCACTAAGTCTTTTTTATTTAAAAAAAAAACACAGGACTTATTAGGAAATCTTATCATCCACACTTCCTGCAGTGTGTCTCTAACTCACATTTTCACAGAGAGAAGTCTGAAGTGCTGCTGGGTGTGCATGTGTGCATGCATCTGTGAGTATGTTCTTGGGATGCTGGGAAATGGAAAGATGTGATTGGCTGAAGGTCAAGTTTAGTCAATGCTTATAAATTTCCCTTTGCAAGGTTAATGACTTAGCCCCTTCTAATTTAGCTGCACTGAAACTTGTTATAAATTTGTTAGTTCAGTTGCATCTGTTTTAGATTGGCCCTCAAATCACAGACTGCTCTCATTCCTTCTCCAAGCTTCCTCTTTCTTGGATTCCTACCACCATGTTAATCCAAATGAACACAGTACTGAGGCTTCATTAGTTCTGTCTTCTACTCCCAGATCTTCCATTAACTAACTGTATTGCTTTGGAAAAGTTTCTTTACCTCTCCAGGCCTTATCTCCAAAATGAGGGAGTTGGCTGGGAGAATTCCTTCTAGCTCAAGCTGCTTATGGTTCTAAGTCATGCTGTGAAGCCAGATAGAGAGTATGTGTGTTTCTTCTTGTTTCCTGAGTTTATCAGCAACTAGAGGAGCTATCTCAGCAAAAGTTCAGCCTCCTAACATGCAAGAGAATCCCTTTGAAGATAAGTCACATTTCAGCACCTACCAATATATTATTTCCTCAGTTCTCTACTTGCCAGTTTTGGGGTACAGAACCTCAGGCATAAGGGGCAATCTATATGCATTGTACTTTTAGTAATTTTTTTTTACTTAAAACAAAAAGAGTATACACAAATTGAGAACCATCCTTCTGGTTATGCTAACAAGGGTTTTAAAGGTTTTGCTGTGGTGGTGATATTGCTAATTTAACCACAGGTTGAGAAGGTAACTATTCTGGCCAGGTGCAGTGGCACACACCTATAATCTCAGTGACTCAAGAGGCTGAGACAGGAGGATAAAATCCAGTGAGTTCAAATCTAGCCTCAGCAAAAACAAACAAACAAACAAACAAACAAAAAAAACAGGTGTTAAGCAACTCAGTGAGACCCTATCTCTAAATAAAATACAAAATAGGGCTGGGGATGTGGCTCAGTGTTCGAGTGCCCCTGAGTTCAATCCGCAATAATCCCTAAAAAAAGAAAGTAACAGTTTTGGCTTTTAATTGCTTATTATTCTTAACATTTGTATAGCTTTATATATCATAGTTCAGCATATTCAAAGCAGCATGGAGCACCAGTCTAGGAGAACAGGACTGTGTTCATTTATATGATTTTGTTGATATGAGGCCACTGAAGAAATAGTCTTCCTGGAAAAAAAAAATGCTTCTCCAGGGGTTGGAACTGTGGCTCAAGAGCTGCCTGGTATGTGTTCCATGAGTTCAATCCTCAGTACCACATATAAATAAATAAATTCAATTAAAGATTCATTGACAGCTAAAAAATACTTTTAAAAAAATGCCACTCCAGTGCCCACCTATAAATAGCTTCCTAAAAAGTGCCTTAGCAATTTGTTTAGGCTGGTTAGT
Source organism: Callospermophilus lateralis (assembly GCF_048772815.1). Classification (NCBI taxonomy): domain Eukaryota; kingdom Metazoa; phylum Chordata; class Mammalia; order Rodentia; family Sciuridae; genus Callospermophilus; species Callospermophilus lateralis. The sequence goes on from NW_027510272.1 coordinate 4,332,732, forward strand.
TGAAAAATATTGCATACATAACTCATTTTATTAGTAACATTAACGATCTATTCCTATTACTCAAATACTTCATCATCTTTTAAATTGTAACTCCAAACTATGCCCCTCTAGTCATTATGTCTTATATATTCAGTGTTTTTTGTTTTTTTTGTTTTTTTGTGTGTGTGTGTATGAAATGCTAGGGATTGAACCAAGACATTCATATTTTTCTTCATTGAAATTTGTAAAACTATCAAAAGAAAAATTTGCCTTAGCAGAGTTCTATTTATACTTCAACTTAGCATCTATAAAATATTTTCTGAGTCTCCATTGGTCAAATTTATAATTCAGTTTCATTTTTTCCATGTCCTGAGTTGTTTCCCTACATATCTCTATAAATCCCCTCCTATTTCTGAGGAAAAGAAGCAAGTCCACTTCTCCCAAGTATCTGGTCTTTATACAGAACTGGAGTCAGGAATTATCTCAGTTTTTCTTCATTTGGGTCCATTAAGATTTCTTCTTTTAATACACCATTCCTCTTTTTCCTTACTAACTTTTTCTTTTCTTTTGTCTTTTTTCTTCCCCCCACCCTCTTCTTCCCAAATCCAGTGAGGTTTTCTCAAGTCCCCACCAAAGAACACAGCCTCTTATTAGAGCTAGAGATTTCACATATATTTTGGTGTCCCTTGTACAGATACAGAAAGAAAGGCCCTAAAAAGTTACATGAACTGTATTTTATAGCTCGAAGTCTTTTTCTATGAACTAAGCCTGACCCTCTCCCTTCTTTCTGACAAAATATTTAAAAAGATAAAAGAAAATATAGACTCAATTTAATTTGGGCAGATAATCTTTATTCTTCAAATTATTTTCTCAAATATAAAATTTAGGTATTTGGGTTGATGGGCAGTAAAGAGGAGATTCAGGGGAAATTACATATAGGACCTATAAATTCCTTTCCAAGTTAAAACTCTATGATTAACATATGAGGTAGTCATTGAGTTCATCTGACAGGAAGGGGTGGGTCTTGACAGGCTTATTTCCTCTCTTCCAAGTGCTGCTTTACAGCTGTGTTCTTGTGGGAACATGGCTGATACAATTAGAAACCAACAGTAGAAACCAAGTGACCACAAGAGGAAGTGGCTCTGGAACAACTCTAGGCCCTGACCCAAAATTCCAGCCAAGGGCACTGCAGGAGCCCATACTTTGCCACACATATGGTCTCTAGCCTGCTACTCTGCACAGTGGGCATCTCTCATACCGCCCATGCATACCTGAAAGCCTTCATGCTCATTTAACTGAGACTTTTCAACAAATGTTAGAGGAAAAGAAAATTGGATAACCTGGGACTTCACTAAGGACCGTAACTCAACTCCTCCTAGGGTGTCGTCAACAGTTCTCCAGCCACGATGCTCCGTCAGAGAAATGCACAAGTGTTTTCCATCAGAACCGCTGATAGGAGCCTCCCTGACTTTGAGCTATGGATTTTATTGTTATTTTAAAGAAAAATTATTGTCAAACACATGAATTTTATAACATCTGTTTCCATTCTGAATTCTTTCTTCCCAAAGACATTTCATCAGTAAGAATTATCATAGAAGACCCAGGAATTTGAAAACTTCAAACTCATATACAAAAATCAAACAAGTTGTCAAAGTTGTGGACTTGGGGATGAGGGAGAGGAGGTTGCAAACCATTCATACTGGTAATCTGGCCTTAAGAACACCAAGAAAGAAAAGAACCATTGGGGTTTTCTCTATTTCATTGTATACTGACATAAGGACAAATTCCAAGATTCACCACCAGTTTAAAATTACTTCATCAGGACTCCCAGGTTGACTGAAGTATAAACTATTATGATCATCCCCCAGAGAGCCACAGAGAATTAGAGCAACACATCAGAACCCTGGAATCCAGAACGCCAGCCCCTTACCCACCCATGATACTCAGCTGGGTCAATAATACTTGCTTTCTAAAAAAATACAAGGGTGTGATATTACTCCTTTATTCAAACAGCCTTTTGAGCTGGTCTGTTTATGTGAATTTTTTAAAAAAACATTGTGTTGGTGAATTATGTTACAATTAGTGAAATTTCAGGAAGGAAAGCATTCAGGACTCATATTTTATGGCTGTGTCACCTGAAATATTATGGTTAGTGTCTGATTTAACAACAGTCTGCAAGAGGGATGATATTCTTTCTCTGTATTTTTAAGAGAGCAGAAGGAAGACTCAAGCAGTTATTATGTGGCCAATGACTGATTTATATCGTTTCCTGTTGCAGTCAAATACTCTTAAGCAAAAAGGGGGACAAGGGTAATTGTAATAGTACAACCTCACAGTAAAATCAGAGCATCCTCTTCACATGGTTTCTCAGTGTGAATTTTTTGTGTAGTATTTAATATTGTGACAGGCCTTTCAAGTCAGCTGAAATCGCAATTCTCACATAATTGCAAGAGGTATATCCTGTGGTTCTCAGACCACAAAATCATGGCAAAGAACAGAGGGAGAATTGTACCTGGAATTGGGAGTGTGTAAAAATCCTTGCACTTTTTTTTTCAAACTTGCTAACAAGAAGAAGTAGTGCCACCCCAGCACCCATGGTTTTGACTCAAATACTGGAAAAGCGGTGAGTTCAAAGGATACCACTGAAATCCAGGTTTGGCCTGTTGCTGATCATGTGTCTCTAATGGTGTGTTTTAGACATGGAGCTCCATGACCGAGGACAGGCTTAACTCAAACTAAGCTGAGGTTTGGAAGAGCATGCCCACCAGCATCCAAATGTACTTAATACAAGCCAGGGCTGGGTCAAGAGAATGTCATTTGGTATCGCTACAAGGATAGGAGGCAAAGGCTATTTTAAGAACAATATGGTTTTTGGTGATCTCTGTGAAGTTTATGAGTAGTCAGAGAAGAGAACATAAAACTTGCTCTACACATGTAATTAAAATACAGGGAAACTAAATTCATGTGTAAGTAATAGGAGAGCAGAGTGGAGCCAGGGGATCATAATAAGCATCCTGGTTGAAGTGAAAAGTAATTTGTGGTGGGGCTTTCAAATTCCTACTTTAGTGGACAGATTTGGAAAGCTCACGTAGAGTATTCCTGGCTGGGTAGGTTTACTTTCATAGCCCTTTCATTTAAAAAATTTCCCTAAAAATAGCAGCTGGGTTTGGTTTGGTTTTTTTTTTCCTTGCAGGAGAAATTACCCAGTTTTATATGAATCACTGTTTCATGAGAACAAACAGCTAAGTTCAACTGTGATCAGCGTGCCTATCCTGTGTCCAGAGTGGGGTGGGGAGGGAACTGGGCCTAAAACTCCAGTATCTCAGAGATAGTCTCCCACTCTTCCATGGGGCTTATCAAATTCCAAAGCACATTTGACAAGCAAATTTATGAAGCAGAGACCATGGGATGGGGGGAGGAGACTTTACAAGCTAACAGATGTTGCTAACTATCCTGAAGTTAGATGTGATATGGACCAAACATCTATATGATGGGCTAAATTTTCACTTTGTCCTGGGATAGTCTGGTGTCAGAAACCACCCACCCCTGCTGTCCAGATGGAGCAGTGGGAGGGTATTGATTGCTGAACATGCCATGTGCTACTGCAAATTGGCAGGCCTCCTATGCAACCAGGACTTGGCGCCATGGAGAGGTACTTGACTGCTATTTCTAATAAGCCCTATAAAACAGACCCCAAGCAGTCATGGGCCAGATTTATAAGGTGGATGGGGGTGGGGAGATAGTGGGATACCAACAGATTATGAAAGAACAAAAGATCCTCCACATGGTTTTGTATTATAAGTAATCTGTAAAATGAAGAATCACACCCAAATAAATAAATAAATAGATAGATAGAAAGATAGATAAATTTATGGCCATCTAAGCCATCAATGCATAGTTTGGAAAGAAAAATCTGCCTTCCTTTGAAGTGAATTGTTAACTTGAATCAGAAACTATACAGAACTACAGAATATTCGAAAGGAAGAGCCTCAGACCCCATCTCCACTAACTAGCATCCTAATTTCCCCTTGGGAGGAAAAATATCCAATAACACGGAGCAGGTCACTTGGAACGCTGCAGCCCACCCCTTTGTTCAGGAAGTAGAGTGTAAGGGTCAAGAGACAAGCATGGGCTCCCCAGCAGATTCTGCATCAGGTTCCAACTCAGTGTCTGTGCCTGCAGGGTCTGGACAATCTCTGGTCAGCAAAGGCTGTCCTCACATGTGACACAAGCCTTGCACAGCAGCATTCATAACAAGAGTGTTTGAATAAGGTAAGATGAAAGAACTTCGAGAAAATAACTTTTAGAAGATTGGTAGTAAAAGAAAAAAAAATTAAACATCAAATATTTTGGTGCTGACATTTTCTCCAGATTCCTAGAGCTTTTAGGAATCATGTCTAGAGACTGGGAGCAGCAGGGTGAGGGGCAGATTCTAAGACTAGCTTGTCCCTATCCCTATACAAGCCAACTCATTCTTTCAACCACCTTTGCAGCTTTGTATTTTATATATTGGGATCCTGAGTTACATGCCGTGGAAGATTGGGTATGTCTGGGTGCACACCATTTATCCTCCCAACCATTCAAAATTCAAAATGTGTGTGCTGAGAACAACACAAAACTGAACTTAACATAGCTGTACAGCCTCAGGCAAGTCTCTTACCATCTCTGGACCTTGAGTATCTCATCTCTAAAATGAGAGTTTTGGACCAACAACCCCTCAGGTCTCCTTTTGGTGCTAACAGTCTCAGCTCTTTCCCTTAATGGGGAAACCCCAGGGCTCTGAGGATAATACAGCAACTTTTCTCCCCCACCACAGTAAAGAAAAATCTTCTTCTTCCTGTAGTATCCATTAACATTGGTCATGAACTACCTTACCTCTTTTATTAGATGCTCTCGCTTCTCTTAGGATAGCAAGTCTGGCCAATCTGACTGCTTTGGGGAACCTTTTCCTGCCAATCATTTCTCCATGCCAGGGTGAAATTATCCTGCCACCTCTTTCCCTCCCCTGAAGGGTTAGGAAGAAGGGGAGAAAGAAGAAGGGACATTCAGAAGGGCCCAGGTCTTTCCAACTCCTTTTTTCTGACTGATAAGAGTCTGCCTAAGTTTGTCCTGGTGAAAAGAAAAAGAAGTGGGCCTGGCTCAGCATGGGGTGAGGGCAGGCTATGGCTTTAAGCAATCCTGACTACACTTGCCATAAAATGCTGGCTGCCTATGTTTGTTGAACTCTGAGACTTGAATGATATTGTGCACTTTATCTTTATAGCCTCTTTTATGCTAACAGGCCTAGGAGTAGCAAAAAAGGGCAATGTACTGTAGTCCGCTAAAAGCTTTGCTGTTTGATTGCTTCATAATTCCACCATTCATCTAATTTGGAGTGCACATTCATGCAACAAACCTGTCTGTCACCCTTAACAAGCTCTTTGGTACGGACCGGAACAATCTCCCATAATGTAAACAATCGACTCCTTCTGCAGAAAAAGAAAGCACACAACACGTTTTTAACACTCACAGATGTAATTGCTTCAGACTTCCCCACCCGAGGTATTGTTTTTTTCAATTCCCCAGACTCTTCATCAACTGATATCTTTTAAGATATTTCTTCCCCTATTCTTTCTTCAGAATTATTTCACACACATTTTCTTAACAACATCTATGGGCAGGCCACACTAGGAAATCTTAAGAGAGAGTACCCCTCCACCACCACCACCACCCCGCAGGATCTGAGCCTTGCTTTCTGGAGAACTGGCCTTCTGTGGAAACAAAACAAAACAAAAACCTGCTTTGACTTGGGGTGTTTCTGTCAGGAGCTGTGTGACTTTGGCAACTTAACTATCCTCTTCCACAGGAATTTTCTCATTTACAAAAGAGAGGCCAGATATTCTCTGCTATAAATTGATGGGGACCCAAAAGGACAATAAATGTGTACAGATCTGTCCCTTTTCTCAAATAAAGAAGTCTGGAAGAACGGGGATCCATTATATGTCCCCAGATCTAGAGCCAGGCGTGGCTTACAGGACAAATTTAATGATGAGGAGAAGGATAACAAAGACAAGGACAATAATGATAATAATACTAGTGCAATCGAATGATAGCAATTAACCTTTATTCAGCTCTTACTATGCTCCAGACACATTGCTAAGAATCATGCTGTTAAGCCCACACATACATATCCCCATTTCATACTCCTCAAGTCCCTCAGTATGTTATCAGTGGAGATAACATGGTTTCGGATATTCACAGGATTTAGTATCTTCTTATTCTTACTCATCCCGATTCTTGTCAGTCCCCTCTTCCAAGAGCCATGGCCTCACAGATCATAAAGCATCTTTGATGGGTTAGAGAAAGGACCCTGGTCAACAGAAGGTCTCCCTGTCAGAGAGGAAGAAGAAAGCCACCTGCTTGGCCCTGAACAATATGTGGCCAAAGTTCTAATGTGGGCTTTCCCTGAATGGAGGACCTACGTGGGGTTTCATTTAGTTTTTTCTTGTGTGCTTACTTATACATTCTAAATGCCATACAATGGATATGTTTTGTTTCTAAAACAAGAAAGACATTAAAAACCCATTATTTAGAGAAAGAGATATGCTATAGTCCAGGACAAGAATTTGAATCAACAATAAAATATATAATGTCAAGATTATTATAATCAGTATCACAAAGGAAACACAAGAAGTAATATCATTATGTTCATTGGCCAGTGGTTTTTTGAGATCTCTGTTCAGTTTGAGGCCTACATTCTCTGAACTCTGAAAATTATAATAAAAAGGATGTCTGGAAAGGGAAAAAACAGACCCTCTTTTGGAAGCAAGAGGTCCAAGAGAGGTCCTGGTTTTCTTTCCAGACATCATTTTTAAGAAAGCAGGAGTAGAAGAAAGAATTGTCATCAAAATGACATCAACCAGCTCTAAACCACCCGTGTTTAAAATAAAATACCAAAAAGGAAAACAAAAAAACAAAACAAACAAAAAAAAAACCTTCCTTCAGGTAAGAGTGACACTGCAAATTCATAGCTCTCTCTCCCTGGCAATACTTAAAACTAATAAAAATAGCCACTGAGATATGCAGGTACAGTTTTGTAGGGTGCCTAGACAAGCTACATTTTTGCAAGTTTAGCCTCAGTTTGATCCAGTCAATTTAATGCATCAGAGCTGGAAGGAAAGACCTCTAGGGATGTAGGTAAGAGAGCTCTGCACATTGTAACCACACTTAACATCCAACTTGTGAAACAATTGAAAATGTAGGCTCAGATAAAATACTTTCTCTAAAAGAAACTTTGTAACAAAAACAAATTTTAGAATAATTGTGGATCTCTCAGGTCTTCTGTCTTGCTAACTATATGGACAACTAGAATTTCAATTGGATATGGTGAAGTCATTCAGCTTGAACCCCAAAAGATGTTGTTGCCAAAGCCATGCTATTCTAGTTTCCATTTTTAGGATTAATTAAAAGAATATCCATGTTATTGCACAAATAATTTCGGTAGATCTCTTTTCTATAATTGCATATGTATTTAGCATTTGTTCAATGATTATTTATTAAACATATCACAAAAGGCCAAACATTTAGGTGATGCTTTATAATACTTAAAATACATTATCTATACTTTTATCTGATCCTTACAACAACTCCTCTAAGCAGGTTCAGAATTTTATCATTTTAAAGATTCTGAAACTAAGGTTCAGATAAGTTAAGTGACTGGATAATGTTCACACAGCTATTAAACATTAAAGACTAAAACTGGGGTTGGGATTAAACTTTCAAGTCTGTATTTCACCATTCTGCCCTACTTTCTCTATCCTTTGGGAGATAGTATAAGTCATAGGCTGTGAGATAGGTAAAGATTATCATTATTAAGTACCTCCACAAGCCAATGCAAAAATCACACAAACCTTTATATAATCAAGGAGTTAAATAGTGGTGTAAATCACAAGCACTGCTACAATGTAGACAACTGAGAAGTTGGGATGATCAGAGGACCCAGTGTTGATTATGGATGTGGAACTTGCTACCCTAAAATATGGATTAGGGTTTTGTCAGACTAAGAAGTGAAGGAAAACTATTTTAGATAAAGTAAATGACAGAAACACAGTTGGAACCACAGTGGTGGGTTCAAAAGGCCATGAAAAGATTACCAGGAGTGCAGTATCCACACACATGCATTGGATCTGTGGCAGGATCTAGGAGAACCTTAAAGGGAGATAGAATGAATATTGGCCAAATCTTTTTGGTATAGACACTTAACGTGCCTGATAATATTTATTTTTCAAAAGACCATAGCACAGTTACTAGCCCTGTTTATCCAGAAAAGAAAAATGAAAATTTCAGCAGTATGAAGTGGTTTGTTCAAGACCACAAACTACTACAGTGAATTGCAAAAATGGGTAGAAATTCCTCCTGTCCTGGAGAGTTGTCTTAGTCTATTTTTTTTTGTTGTTGTTGTTGCTCCAAGTGAATACCACAGACTGGATAACTTTTGAAGAGCAAAGGATTATTCATCTTTTGGTTCTGGAGGCTGGGAGATCCAAGGTCAGGGACCACATCTGATAAGGTCTTTCTTGCTGGCAGAGACCCTCTTCTAAAGAGTCTCCCTGTGAGACATGATATCACATGATAAGGACACATACAAGAGACTGAATCAAACTGACTTTTGTAACAGACCCACTCTGGGGATAACTCATTAAATGATTAATCCATGAATGGATAAATCCACTAACAAGGGCAGGGCTTGTTCCCACTTCACAATGGGGATTAAATTTCAACCTGAGTTTTTGTGTTTTGTTTTGATGTTTCTTGTTTACTGATTTTGAGACGGGGCGGGGTCTCTCTATGATGCCCAGGATGGTCTTGAACTCTCCGTGCTCCTACTTCAGCTTCCTAAGGAGCATGGATGACAGGCATGCATCACCATGCAACCCTCAACTTCAGTATTGAGGGGGTCATTAAACCAATGCAAAAGCATTTCCCTTTTCAATATGTCTCTCCTCCAAAAATGAAGTATAGGCTACTTCTCTAACCTTTGATTCAGGACTGGCCTCTTGGCCTCCTGGTCTCCTGGCCTTCTGATCAAATTGTAGCAGAAGTGGTGTGATTTGACTTCCAAAGCTAGGAGACCAACAAGTCCTTGTGAGCTCAGTTTTTATAACTTGAAACACTTCCCTGATAACACAATAGAATAGGCAGCTGGGCTAGTCTCCTGGAGGACAGGAAGAGAACCAAGCCACCACAGCCAACTGCCACCAGATACTGCCAGATATGAATGAGGCCATCTGGGACACTCTGGTCCAGCTATCTCTCCTTTGGTTGTAGCTACATGAATAAGACCAGGCAGGCCTTACTGGCAGGAGGCATTCATCCAACACAGAGATCAGAAGTAGTAACTCTTGTATTCAGGGATTTCTCAGCCCAATTACCTCTAGCATGCAACACAACTTCCTGAAATGCCAGGATAATGGGTTTGGAATTTTTCCACTTATTAATTGGAAGTATTTGAGCTAGGGAATGGAAGGAAAACTATTTTAAATAATTAAGTTAGCATTTGAAACTTGTAGAGAAGAAAGTTGCAGTGCTTAATGATTGTAATATTCCAGTCTCTAGTTAGTGAGTTATCATGAGAATGCTGGGGGCCTGCCTAATATCCATTCTTTCCTTTGTTCATAGTAATAAAACCCCACACATTTTCTGACCACATGGCCATCCAGAATGAAAGCTAGATTTACAGACCTACTTTGTAGATAGTTATGACCACAAGACAAAGATCAGGGCTTAAAATTACAGAAGTGTTACACAGGAGCTGCCTTTGCCCCTCCTTTTCTCGTCCTCTCTGGCTACTTCTAGCCTAGAGCAAGGACATTGGGCCTTATTCTCAGCCATCACCTTGGATCATGTGGAGAAGGACTATGCATTATAAATAGCAGAGCTAAAAAATGCCAACATCCCCAATGACCCTACACCACCACCATACCAGTCCTCTGAACTTTGCATCATTTTTATGTCAGAATAGGTAAACTATTATCTTGACAAAGTTGCTATTATTTTGGCATTTTTGTCGCATTTAACTCCGCTGATACATTGATGATTGATGGAAGGAAAATACAAAAAGGCTGCATCAAAGGTTGGGTGTAGGCTCAGGTATAAGAGGTGGAGAATATATGCAAAAATTTTTAAAAAGTGCCTAGGATGCCTAGGTACATTCATCAACCAAAGAGACAAGAACCCTAACTTCATGAAGCTTCCTTCCTGGCAGGGACAGGCCAAGAAAGAACAGTAAGCACAATCAGTAACGTAAAAGATATGGCATGTTCAACAGTGGTACAGCTTCCATAAAAGGGGGCCAAGAAGAGTTGGTTAAGAAGACCAGAGTGTCCTGAACAGGGTGGGAAGGGAGCCATGACCTTTTAGCCAGATCCACACTTCTCTAGAAGGCAGATTCCCTAAAGTTTACAAATTTTCAAGGAAAAAAAACTTACAAACCTCCACAAAAGAGATTCATTCATTTCATACTCCTTTACAAGAATAATAGTACTTTGAATTCTTTTGGGTCAAGGAGACAGTCTGTGTGGTTGATCTAAATGTGGATAGAACCTACATGCTGAAGAAAAATACAAATATTCAATAAATTCATTACCAGTGGCATCATTTGATAATTAAAGTAAGAATGATGATAATAATTTTAATATAGCTCAGCCTAATTGACCTCTTTATACTTACCAAGCACTATGCAAAATGCTTAACAGGGAATTTCTTAGAGAAGATGCTTTTGTAATAGAGACTTTCCTATGAAGCACTATTTTAAGAAGAATAAAAAATGTGTTTCTACAGGTCACAAAATATGTATATGACTTTGTGTGTGTGTGTGTGTACCTGCCTTGTACATATTGAGGTACTCTACATGGCTGAGGCACCTAAAGATTTTCATAAATATTTAGATATTAAATGGTTAATATGACATTAACTGATACCTTTTGAATATGCTATTAGGATAGAGGATAGTTTGTGCTATAAATTTATTGGCTGCTGCTTAAATGAAAAGAATTATAATGCACTATAATGTTCATTCTAATCAAGTGATGCTTGAAGATTGAATTTCAGACTGTAAATATGGTGCACACATTTGTCTCTGAATGAGACTTTGCATCCCAGCTGTTGAAACATTTGGGAAGGTGAAAGTTCTGTGGACTAATAGATTCCTGTGGCAGGACATAAACTTAATGCAGCAGAGATGTTTTCACTGAATAGACAAATCATCTCATCCTTCATACATACACACTCATTATGAGTACACTTTAGCAAAACTTATTCTCCCAAGAAAGGTCTGCATCAGTGGGCAAGATGAACCTGCTGAGAAAGAGCAGTTTCTCCTTCTGAAATACAGGGGAAATTTGGGGAAGTAGGAGTTGGACAACTCTCAAGATACTGGCTGAGAGTACATCAAATTTTCAAGCAATTTTGTAAATATCATGAAAATTTTTTTATTTATGGCAAGAGTAAACAAGAACAGAAAACAATGAGGTCATTAATAAAGTGCTTATTTATTTCTTTAGAAATTATGCTGGTATAATCCAGTCCCAAACCTTTATGGCATAAATCTAAATGAAAACAAAATTTTAAATAACTTGTCAAAAAGTCAAATAACTAGTAACTGCTAGAATTAGAATTCAAGCTGACATCTAATTCCAAAAGCAGTTTGACCAGTGTCCTTACACACACACACACACTCACACACAAACACACTTCCACTTTATGGAGTTTGTTGAGCAATTTATCACTGTTGTTTTTGAATGTCTAAGACTCTCAATAGATAATTTTGGGATTATTGTTTGGATAGAAAACCTCTATGCCTTCTTCCTTTGATAATATTACCCATATTATTATTTTAGGAAAAAATCTTCTCCCAAATATTAGCCCGTGGACTCCAGAATAACTTCTGTTTCAACTTTAGGAATAGGATGGCTTTAGTCTTAGCCAGAGAGTTTCATTCCCCTAGTCACAGTATTGGATCATGTAGACCTGAGAACTGACCTAAGTCAGACTCAATGAGACACTTTGATGGGCTCCTAAGAGAAAACAGTCTCTTTGCACAGACATTAAATTGGAAGGGAGTAATGCCACCGTCATGGTACCATATGGAATCTGAGAATGAAGTCAGACTTAGAAAATGCAGAGATAGATCCAAGACAGGGGACTTTGGAGTTCCTAAATTCACTCAGGTCCAAAGCCAGCCTTACTCCTACCCCCTACATTTATGTGAACCCATAAACCACCTTTAATGTGAACCACTTTGGGCTATCTTTTCTAATAGCAGGAGCCCCAAGAGACTGCACTCCTACAGGAGAAATAGGATAGGAGAGGGACAGGCCTGCTTACGTAAGCAGAGTAAGGTTCAAGATCTTCACCAGGGTCATGGGGCAGAAAATGAGACTCCAGGGGCCAACAAGAAAATGTACTACACCAGTTCTGTAGCTTAAGCTCTCCACTGTGTGTTGAAGTCAGGGCTTACCCTTCACCTCATGGTCTGCGGCTTTAGGCTCATAGAGTTTCAAAAAAAGGAACAGGGAACACAAGGGGTTGAATTAAGAGGAAAAATTTAGTTTGGCCATGAGGTACTTTTGCTCTTTTCCCATTTTTCTCTCTCTGTCCTCCCCGCTACCCACACCCCCCCACACACACACATGCACTCAAACCCAGGGCCCACAGTGAAGGAAGTCTGAGAGGGAAGCCAATCCTTTCCTGTTTCTCTTCTTCTATCTCCAAACTGTACATAGAAAAACACCCGAGCATCGTGTTGGCTGTAACATAATCCAGGCTAAATGCAGAAATTGCAAGGCTGAGGCTGAAATAGACACCACATCCTTAACTCAGTCTCATTGGATCTCTTTAAAACAAAATGAAAAAGGAAAGGACAAAGACAAATCATCCTGGAGAGCAGGATCTCCTCAGCCAGTCTCAACTTGGGCTGGTCTGTCTTTTGTCAGCGTAGGCACAGACTCTGGCAAGGTCAGTGTACTTTTGTTGAGAATTATCGTTGGCTACATAAACAAGGCCTATCTTTTCACAGCAGCAATAACACACACACACACACACACACACACACACACACATACACACCACATTAACGATTTCTGGCTTTCCTATTGCTCTGCTCCAGAGTCAGAAAGGTTCTGAGGACTGAAGGACTTAAAGGGGAAATGCTCTATTTCCTAAAAGGAGAGCACCCTACAGCCTTTTCTCCTGCAATTAGCATCTGAGTCTCCCCCCCACCCCCCCCCCAAAAAAAAATCAAGCAAACAAAAGCCTAGGAAGCAGGGACAGCTGCTTCCCAAGGGTTAACACTAGATCAAAATCAAATGGCACGCTTCACTGTGTCTTCTGCATGACTGATACTGCAATCGATCTGCAGCGGTTCATTTTCTCTCTGGAATCTCTGCCTACTGAGAACAAATACAAACACATGTGAAACCAATAGGAAGCAGACTAAGGGCTTTAAGAGTTCTGCACCAACCTGTGTCAGAGAGCTCTCACTTAGCAGATGGGGCAATTAATAAAAGGGTCCAACGGTATGACTGTGTCAAGGTGCCTTGAAGTGCTAACAATCCTCTTTTGTCTTCCTACTGTAGAGTACAGATGGATTTCGATTCAGAATAAGCACTGTATTGTGCCCCAGTGTGCTCTTGCACAGTGTCCCAGTATTAACAGAGGGCCAGGTGTCCTAGCCTCCCATGTTAAAGACAACATGATACTGATTCTTTCTCCCTGCTAGCATTTTAAGTGCTGACGCGATCATTAATCTGGGGGAAATTAAACTTCTGAAGTAAATCGGCCTTTCAAAAATATCTGAAAAGGAAGGATTTGCCGTCGGTGTGTTGCCCGCGTAGGCGCTCCCCTTGTTCCCGTGGACTCGAATCACAAATGAGTAATTCTTGCCCTTCAGCCAACAGCTAGGGTTTATTAAAGCCACTTGAGGCTGAGCCTGGAGCAGGTGCTACTTTATTTGTTTAAGGTATAGAAAATGAAAGGTCACGAGTAGTTGCAGGAGGTCACTGTGGGTTTTTTGCCAACAGGAGCCAGGGAGTTCTGGTCAATTTCCAGCTCAGTTCATTGCATTGGGCCTCAGCCTCCCACTCCGATCTGGTCCTCTCAGCCCCAGCAGTCAAAGGCAGGAACGGCTTTTCTTCCCCTCTGAACCAGGCCAGAAGAGTGGAAATGTGTCTGTCACTCCCGAGGCAGCTGCATGAAACTGAGAATGTGCTCTGCTGCCCAAACTGAATGCTGATTTAGCGAGATTTGGCTTGCTCGGGTTTAAACGGCCAATCTCTCATAATTCTTTTCCCATAGACATCAAAACACCATGAGGAAAGCAGCACGCTGCATGTACCGTCGTTGCGTCTGCATCCCTGAACCTTTATGATATATGAGATGGACTCCGGGAGGCCATTGGCTGTCCAGGGGCCTTCTCTTGGAATTTCCCCTTCACTCATCATTCAGTGGAATTGGCATCTGGAATAAGCAGATAAAAAGAAAAGTCATCTGCTCGCTTAGACAGTCAATTAGGGGGCACAGAAATCTCCCCGGGCTGATTGTTGTGCTCCTTGTGATGTTAGAAGGTAGTTTTCCTAAGTGGGCTGAGGGCCAAGCAATGATTTACTTTGCTAAACTAAGAATCAAAATTTTATTAAATTCCACAGAAGTTTCTTGAGCTTTAAATCTCGCTTGTTCCAAGCTTCAGGTTTAAGACTCATTTTTAATTTTCTTGGCTAAAGAGAAAGTTCTAGATTATCTCAACAGAGATAGTTGAGTTTAGAGATGAATGCCAGAGAAACCAAGCAATTTGGTAAAGTTATAAATGTAGAGGCAGAATCCGGGTTAGGCCAACCTCAGGTCTTTTGATAAGACCTAAATGAGCCCAAAACCCTCTCTTCCCCCAGCTCCTCCATGATTAGAGAGCTCTCTGTTTTTTGTAATTCAGTAAAGCCTCACCTTCAGGCCCAGCCCTTGTGTTTGGGTAAAGGGAAAGAGGAAACTGCTCTGCTAATTCTTCTTCCAAAGAGAGGTTGAGAACGACTCATCCACAGTTTTCTGGCACAGTAACATCTGTTTTTCCCTCAGGTTGTTCCTCCTTACAAGAAGAAGGTGGAGAACATTGACTACTTTCAGACTAGAGATCTGTCATATTAGATAGAGAGGAAAAAAAGTAGTTTTTAAAAATATTTTTATTTGTTCTAATTAGTTATATGTGACAGAAGATTGCACTTTGACACATCATAAATGGAGTAATAATTTCTCATTTTTCTCGTTGTACATGATATAGAATCATATCAGTCATTTAGTCATATATGTATATAGTGTAATAATGTCAGATTCATTCTACTATTCTTCCTACCCCCATGCCCCTCCCCACTCTTCACTCCCCTCTACCTAATCCAAAATAACTATTCTCCCCTAACCCCCTGCCCTGCTCCCTTATTATGAATTAGCACCTGCATATCAGAGAAAACATTCAATTCAGCCTTTTGGTTTTTTTGGATTGGTTTATTTTGCTTAGCATGATATTCTCCAGTTTCATCCATTAATAGGCAAATGCCATCATTTTATTCTTCTTTAAGACTAAGTAACATTACATTGTATATATACATCACATTATCTTTATCCGTTCATCTGTTGAAGAGCACCTAAGTGGGTTCCATAGTTTAGCTATTGTGAGTTGAGCTGCTATAAACATTGATGTGGCTGTGTCATTGTAGTATGCTGATTTTAAGTCCTTTGGATGTAAACCGAAGAATGGGATAAGTAGATCAAATGGTGGTTCCATTCCAAGTTTTCTGAGGAATCTCCATTCCATGTTCCATAGTGGTTGTACCAATTTACAACCCCACCAGAAAAAGTAGGCCCAAATCTTTATAAGTCAGCTTCCGTAACAAGACTCCCAAAGTGCAAGAAGTAAAAATCAAGAATCAATAAATGGGATGGACTCAAACTAAAAAGCTTCTTCTCAGCAAAGGAAATAATCAATTGCTGGGAGCCATCAGACAAGTAGGTATGACAAATTCCTTGCCAGCTTACTCCCATGCTGTCTAGTGGAAAGACTTCTGAAAGGTGACCTTGCTCAAGGACCAGGGCAGGGCGGTTTAGCATAACAGGAGATTAGGGTGTTCCCCCTTTAGAATAGGGCAGTTTAGCATAATAGGAGATTAGGGTGTTCCCCCTTTAGAATAGGGCGTATCCTGCTGCTGAGTTCCTCTTGAGTGCTTAGGGTCAGACAGTATATTTTGGGAGACAGAAGCCCATGCGGAGTAAATTTGAGAGAGAGTGGATTTGGGCAGAGAACGTGGATTCCCCCAGAACGTGTTTGTAGACGGCCGGTGTAAGTTCGGGAATAAAGAATTGCTGTTTGAATCTACAAGCTGTGTGGAGACTCTTGATTTGTGCCCAGCCAGAGGCTGCGGCAATCAATAATGTGAAGAGAGAGCCTACAGAATGGGAGCAAATCTTTACCTATGCACCTTAGAGCACTAATCTCCAGGATATATAAAGAACTCAAAAAACTTAACACCAAAAAACCAAATAACCCAATCAATAAATGGGCTTAGAAGCTGAACAGACACTTCACAGAAAAAGAAATACAATTGATCAACAAATATATAAAAAAAATGTTCAACATCTCTAGCAATTAGAGAAATGCAAATCAAAACTACTCTAAGATTTCATCTTACTCCAGTCAGAATGGTGATTATCAATAATACAAGCAACAATAAATGTTGGTGAGGTTGTGGGGGGAAATGTTTTTACATGATTAGTTGCTAGGCTTATCTCACAATAAAATTATTTTACAAATTATTCATTATCCAATCCTTGCCCTGCTTCATGGCTTTCCACAATTTTCAAAAGATCAGTTGAACATTTTAGCTTAGCATTCTGTTTATACATGAAATGATTCCTGCTTTCCACCCTAGCCTCTGCTGTGCTGCAAATGTTCCTCAACAAAATATGTTCTCCTTTCTCTAATAACACTTAAGATAGACACATAAGTCTGTAGGTAGGATTAGGTTCTCCCAATGCACGTTGAAAGGGTGGGCCTCTTCCAGTTCTGAGCTGTAAATCAATACACATGTGTGCCTCCATACTTTTTGCCATTCCTATGGGCTAGAATATGGCGTGGGGAAAAGTTTTAACCAATCAAATGAACACTCAAGGGAGCTGTGGATCAATGAAATAGTAGCAAACCGGATCCTTGAGAAACCACATAGAGCAGAGCTGTTTGCCAGCCTAAACCATCTGAACTACTATACCATAAGCTCCTTTTTCTGAAGCTGTTTTCTATTTAGGTCTATCAGAAACAATAGAGTAACCTTTGCCTTAACTCATACACACCCTTTATTTAGCCCTAGGTTGGGGGTCAAAAGAAATCAGTCTCTGAGACTCTGATACATACGCACACAGGAGTTTGCCCAGAGAGCACTCTTGATATTATAATGGAAAAAGGCTGCAGAATTTGGCCACGGGAGAATATGAACTAAATGTGGTGGTAAAAGAGGCCACAGACAATTCTAGAGGGAGCACTGGATTTGAAGTGGTCTTGTTGAGGCAGGAGGAATAGACTTCTAAATCCACATTGTCCAGTCATTATATTCAGGCTGCCTATGGGGGAAAAGGGGTAATATGAGTAAGATACTGTCTTTGGCTGAGGAAAATTACCAGGGTAGGGGCCCATTTGAAATCCTGGGATCACCAGCATGTCCAGTTGCTGGGCATCATTATCCTAACCCTTAAGTGGAATCTGGGTAATATCATAAAGCACTCACTTCCATCCAACCCTTGCACTTCTCAGACCCACTTGCCTCACATAATTAGTTCTTGAGACAGCAAATTATGGATTCTGGCTGGTCTTTTTCCTTATGGATATTATAATGAAAAAGGGCTGCAGAATTTGGCCAAGGGAGAATATGAACCAAATGTGGTGGTAAAAGAGTTTAAGAGGAAGTGGACAAGCTTCAAACCGCACCACTGTAGCAGGTCTCAGTATTGAAATCGATTCTCATTGTCCCCTCCCCTATCACCTTCTCTGGATTCCTCTTACTGTCAGTGAGCACCTCTGCTGGTCTAGACAGCTTACTAATGGGAAGACTCAGAACTTCAACCCTAAGAAGTCTGAGCCCTTAGTCTCCTGAATCTTCCCCAATCTTTTTCTGCTGCACTGTTCTATAGAAGAGAGGCACTAAGGGATGCTCCATGGATCGATCACCTGTGTGCAAAACACAGTTCTCTGTACCCCTAATGTGATAGCAGCCCTACCACCACCTGATGATCAGGGGCAATTACCCCAGGCAGGATGATGCTTGAAGTGACCAGATGTTGTGTCTTCCATGATAAGTGCTCCTCCTGGAAAAACAAGAATTCTAAACACAATGATCCCAGAGTTGTGCAAGAAGAAAGTGCATTGAGGTCATTGAGAATGACAATAAAAGAATCCACTTATTTCTACTCTTATGTTCTTAGGCCAATGTATTCTCCTACCATGAACAAAATATTTACTCATCATTGATGTAGAGTAGGTATCACATCATGGGGGGATGGTGTCCCATTGTCACGGCTATAATTTCCAAGTTGGAGCTCAGTTGTAGGTATTTAGGTCTGTTAGGTTAGTAGCTCAGATCAGTTCCATGGATTCCATGGCCATATGTCCACTGTTACAATTTTTTTTTTGCCAAAATATGTCCACTGATATTATATAGAATTCCTCATTGGTGTACCCTGCACTGTAATGGTGACAATGGCCTTGCCTAAATCAAACTCATACCCAATATGTTATGACTGCAATCAAGATGAATGGTTGCTTTTTTCAAGGTTGGAGGGTTTCAATGGAATCAACTTGCCACTATACAGTTGATATTCTCAAAGAATGATACTATGTCAGCAGCTGATCATTTATCTACGTTGCTGATACACTTGATATCAGCCAGAAGTAGCTAGGTCAGCTTTGGTGAGTAAAAGTCCATGCAAAGGAGTCCATGAAGATTCTCTTTCTTGCAAATATATCTACTCCATTGAAACATCTATCTATTGAGCCAACATTGGGGTGGCTGATGAGAGATCTAGCTGATGTCTTTGTGTGGTTTATTGCTTTTTCCTTGGTGGATGCTTAGCATGTTGTACAAAGATAAGTACTTTTATACGGACTCCCTTAGGTCTGCATATATCTCTTTTCAAGAACACTTGTGCCACAATTCTAATATTTCTTCTTTAGGCCTCTGGCCAACCAACAAAGCAATTTATCCCTTCTCATGGGTTTTATGTATTTTTATCTTGGACCACTTTTATTTCCACACAGTGTTTGACTAGGTATACCATTAGGAGCTTTGTTCACTAGAAGGATTTCTTCTTACTTTCTCCATTAAGGTCACTGCTGGTTGGGACAGTAATGCAGCTATAGTCCATTTTTTACTTACATCCGTATATTGGGCTGCCCCATACATGAACCATAATTAATTTTCCCCTCCTCTTTCAATTTCTGCTGGAGACTTGGCAATTCTTTCAGGGTTCTAGGTCTAAAAACTACCACACCTCTGAAGACTAGGCTGAAGGTTAACAGTGTTCAACCTTCTGATCATCTGTCTTTTATTGCTTTTGATTGTGTAGATTAAGCAATAACTCTGACCCCATCTATTTTTCCCCTGGAAACACTATCCCATTAACTATTTCCATAACTCCCCAAGTAAGCTAACACTCCAAATTTTCCATTTAGAATAAAAAATATCCTTGCTTCTGATAGTCTTCTATCACCACCAGGCCTATATTCCATGGACTTTTATCACCATCATATTTATCAGTCAGCTGAATTTTCTAACTGCAGTGCCAACCATGGGCCATCATTGAATGCTGGAGCCTCTCACCAGCATATTTCTGATCGCTTAAATAAATGAGATGTCCAGGCTTTTCTAATGAACACATTTAGTTGATGGACTTTATGGCCATATAGAGTTTTTCCATTTGAGCATGCCATTTTTTAAGAATTTGTTTATTTATTTGATCCATGCTTATAGCATCTTCCAGGACACATCAGCTGTAAAAGGTATGGAAAGAAAGAATAGACAGAAGGAGAAGGTGAGGCAGAAGCTTCAGAAGGTCTTACTGGAAGCTTTTGAAATGGAATTATTTTTAAAATTGTCTGTTGAAATAAGGGAACCCAGTTTTTATACCTGTGTATTTTTGGTGCACAACTATCCCTGGAAAAGGTACAAGAACTAGGACGAGAAAGCTTCCTTTGCTTAGTGACAATTCCCCCAAAGAGGTATATATGGGTTCAGCTGAGATGGTACAGTCATCATTACTCCCCAAAACTGAAAGAACGTGTGTTTCAAACCTGAAGTGAGGGATCACACATCACGGAATCCACTACATCAAAACTCACTACACTACACCCAAAGCTAGTCTTTAACATCATTCCCAAAGCATTCTCTTGTTTTTTTTTTTTTTTTTTTGTACATATTGCTTTTCCATCTCAGCTCTTCTGCATATAGCTAACTCCTTCTGCTTATTTTTCAAAACAGCTGAAATAGTTTCCTCTGTCTTCCCTGAACTCCTTTAGTCTACTCTGATTTACTGATTCTCATCTTCATTCCCACAATTACTTTCATCATATTATATTGGAAAAAAAAATGTTTTAAATTACATTAAATAGTAAACTCCTTGAGGGAAGGAACAGTATCTTATGCTCTCTTATATCCCTGATGGTGACGTGTTGCCTGGCATAAAATAGGCACCTCTCCAGTATGATTTATTAAATGTGTGAGTGAGCAAATGAAAGAGTGAATAAATTAATGAATGTTCACATACGCTCTCGTTTTATTTCCAAAAAGAATTTGAGGCAGCCAAGTTATAAATAAATAAATAAATAAACCAACATACTGCAGCTTATGGAGTCAGAGCTCAAAATATGCAAAACCTGGCAGAAGTACACATCTCGCTCTGTGGAACTGCACACTATTAGGGTATAAATATGGGTCTTAGAAAAACCCTCATTTCAAGCTACAGATACCCAGATTGGTGACAGCAGGGTATCTTCTCACAAGGACTAGAGATCCCAGCCAATAGCACTTTCAAGAACGTGCAAGCAAAGAGTTAACAGTCTCACAGCTGTCTTTCATTGGAGGTGTTAATGAGGTGACAGGGGGGAAAGATTTTAAAATGAAATTGCCTTCAGTCATTCCAGCTAAATTCCAGTACAATGGAAAGACATGAACCTCTCATTCCTCCCCTTTCCCAACCCCCACTCTGATGGTGTTTGACCTCAGCTTCGTGCTTGCGTGCCTTGGAATGTCCACAACAGACTTAGAAGTTACTGAAATTTGGTTACCAGAGATACTTGAGTTAGAGGAAAAGATTCAAAAAATAATGTGTGGTGAGACGGACCTAAGATGTCATCTGTGAGAGCAATCAGAACTCCGGGAAGAAAGTCATTCCAATGTACTTTCTGCTTGTTTATTTGGAAATTCTGTTTCGCTGGCATGAATCAGAAATAAAGGAAAATATTTGAGAAGGAAAGAATCCCTAAGACACTGTCCTGACCAAGTCTTTGAAAAAGGTCTCAAACATGACCAAAGACAAGATGGCCGTGCCGGCAGCAAGTTCTCATATACTCCCACAGAGTGAAACTAAAGAGGCAGAAATGCTGCAGTGGGTAGGTATTTCTTGCATCACCAATGATTTGAATTTCTGAGGCATTTACTCCACTAGGGAACAGTTGGGTTGACCTCTATATGCTATAGAGAGAGGGCCACCAGCGAGGGTATGCGAGAGACACGTTTGTATGAATTTCGAGACAAAAAGTTCATCTCACTGTATCTCATGTTTCTAGCCTGTTCAGAAACTATTAATCTCTTGGATCCTTAGTTTTCTTCTCAATAAAATGGGGCACATAAGACCTACCTATATATGCTTTAGCAAATATAAAGCAACTAGTACAATCCCTGACTCAAAATAAATAGTAAATTCCCTGAGGGAAGGGACAATGTTTTATTCTCCTTCATGCCCCTGATGGTGACATGTTGACATGATGAGAAGATTTATTATGACTGTTCTTAACTTTTAAAATCAATATCCAATGATCTCATTGTGCTTTGTATCAGGATGCTATCGAAGCAGCTCCCAGTTAGGAGAAAGGGGAATGAAAGGAGAAAACTCCAGTGACTTAGAAATGACTTATTCCAGTGACAAATAACCTTCAATCAGACTCCTACTTTCTAGCAAACAGATTCATAATTATTGAACAGTCTAGTCTAGCTCTTCTCCAAATGTGATAAATAAAATTTTCTGATGGTCAGCAAATATGGGGATAGGAAGGATAGTAGAATAAAACAGACTATATATATTTTACTGTGACCCATGTGTTTCTACAACATGTACACTCAGAAAAATGAAAAATTAAACCCCATGTATATATGATATATAAAAGTGCATAAATGCATTCTACTGTGATGTACAACTAATTAAAATAAATTTTAAAATTAAATTTTAAAAATGCTGTAGAGGTTAGAAATCGGCCAGAGCATCAGCCATGCAAATAACTTTTAAACATACTTCGTGGACCTAGGTCTCAAGAGGGGTATGCGAGGGCTCTACCCAGCTGTTTACTTTTCGCTTACTGAAAATGAACAATAAAAGCTTAGGCTAGCAAAGGAAGACCATTCCCTTTCTTTGTGGGAACAAATCAGGAAATACTTTTGTCATATTTTAGTTTAATATTAAAAAAAAGAGTTTCTGTACATTCTACTAAATTTACTACGAACCTAAAGCTGTTCTAAAAATACATTCTATTTTATAAACTAAAAGAGATTGGTTCAATTTGAGCATACTATTTCAGAAGGAAAACAATGTCACAAGTACTTTATTTTTTTAAATGTTTGCAGCAAGATGAAATTGTATATAAATGGATTTAACAATGAGTAGATAACCTCAGAAATAGTAGTGCTTGCTATCTGATGTTTTATTTTGTCCTCATAACAATCATATGAAACAACTCAAACAACTCAGGTGAGTTTACTATTTCCCCATCTTTATACAAATGGAACTCAGGGAGATTAGTAATAGGAACAAGATATAGAAAGTTGTCAGAAGAGTCAAAATTCCTACCCAAGTCCACTTAGTTAGTTCTCTATTCAGCCCATCAGTTTTGGAATTTCAAACAAGAGTAATGTAATTTGAGGAACTGGCTATAAATACATTGGAAGGACTGGAGAAGTGAAATAGAAGAGAAGCAACCCAAGCGGAAAGTGATGAGTATTCTTGTGGTCAAAGTTATTGGAAGAAAAGAAGGATGAGCCTGCAAGAGAGGACGAGATGTTCTTAGAGTTTGGTAGGAGGTCTTGGGGCCAATTCACCATCCCAATATATGGTTTCTCAGGGAAATTTAATACCCACATCTTGTGACATTTAACCTGGCCTCTTTATTGATTTTTGCTTTAGAATAAAAATACAGAAAAAGAAAAAAAATAGTTTTAAAAAAACATAGCAACAGAGATAAACACAATTTATAATGCATTCCTGAGAAATATGATCATCCATGGCCTCTGGTTCCACCCTGGTGCTGTGATCCCATTAGTTCCCCTGAACAAACAATGGTAGGCCCAAGTGGAGTAGGAGGACTAGGGCTCACTGAGGCACCTTGGGAAAGTGGGGCACTCAATGTACCTTGTTTCCAGAGCTCCTTGACCTAGGGACAAGTCAGTGTTGAAGGTCAGAATGTTCGTAGTGACAAGTCAGTGTTGAAGGTCTGAATGTTCATAGTGAACCTGAATCTGAAATACAAGCATTCACAGATGTTGTCAAGCACAATGGGAAATAAACATTGTAGCCATAATATCAAATAATTGGGCTTCTAATAATTATAATATTTATTGAATTTTTATTTTGTATTTATTGCCAATACTTTAAATGCTTTTAAGTGTAATCTTATCCAGTCCTCACAAAAAAAACATACACATTGGTTATATTTTTTGCTATTCCTATTTTAAAGATGGAAGTCACACAACTAGTATACAGGGGAGCTGTGTGTGCACCCAGGCAATTTAATAGTCAGTAGGAAGGCATTCATAACCAGTGCTCTTTTCCTTTATGACAATGGAGGAGTGATTTTTTCCCCCAAGTCCTGTTCTAAATCCCTCAGTTATTCTGGACGTGAAATACCTGTTGCTGTTTAGCTAAGGAGAGTCATAAGTTGTATAAGCCAATTTGCTTCCTGACTACATTATACTCATCCTATCAATTACAGTTCTTTGTTTATTTGTTTGTTTTGGTCTTTTCTTTTTCGGTGCTGGGGATCAAACCCAGGGCCTTGGGCATGCTAGGCAAGTGCTTTACCACTGAGCTACATCCAGTGCTCAATTAGAGTTCTTTATGCCAAGCAGCGGGTCACTTTCTTTTTTGCACACAGTGCACTATTTTTCCTCAAAAGGTAACGACATGTAGCTAGAGCAATTAACTTGTATAGTCACTACAATTTCATATATTTTAGTTTGTTGTTTTTATCTTGAAGGAATCCAGTCTCAAATCATCCTTACATCTCCGACCTAGAAGTTGGAATTAGAAAATTAATAATATCATTTTACGAATGCACCTGCTGTCAACTAAGTAGTACATTTAAAAAATGCACTAATATCACACTAGATGAAGGATAAGATGGGATAGCACACTGTAAGCCTAGGATTTGATCAACTTCAGCTTGATGAAGTTTTCTTTAAATTTGTTTCTTGTAGCCATCTCTATATGTTTATTGATATGGCATGTGTTAAAAGTAATCCATTTCCTAAACTTTCATTAATATATAAGAATTTCTAATTCTGATCCAAAGTCATTATAATAGCAATGACTACGGTATTATTTCAGTGAATTTGTTGACTACAAGTTAGTATATTCTGTAGATGTAGATGATGGGCATAAATTTGGAGAAAAGAGATTTTAGTAATGTGAACATATCCTCTTCCATTTAATATAGGACCTTTGCCAAAACAAGATAAGTAAGTGAACCAGAATTTCAACACCTTTAGGTGTCAGGGATTTTCACCTTTATTACTAATATACAAGTCCTCCCCTTTCACCTCCTAAGCTCTTGCCAAGGCCAAAGCCTACACTGTCGTGATTGGGGAGCTACCATCCTGTTCTTGAAAGATAATCACCCTCTGCACAGCTAAGCACTGGGCACAGCTGTGGATTCAGGAACAACAAAGATCTCCACAAAAAGTAATATTTTAATCATCACTTTTTAAACATATGCTTAAATTGCATTTTCCAGCTAAGGGGTGGTTTCAACTATCATCCATATCTCACTCACAAAGGAAGGCTCTCAGGCCAACTTGGCAGCTTTAAGCAATTTAGTTGATCTGGAAATCTTTCAGCTCCCCGCTTAGCATTCTTCATGTTCAAATTCAGGTGCCAAAACTTTCACTGAGCAATTGAATACTGCTTAACTGCCTCTCTCACCTGCTACTGTCACTGAGAAACAGCTACCACTAAGTTTAGAGAGTTACTTCAGGAAAAGGACTGGCAACATGTCCCTTAGCTGTTTGGAAAGTGATGGCAACATGTCCCTTAGCTGTTTCAATTAGGACAAATGTGAGATTTCTCACGCAGCAGTGGCTTGAGCCCATTGCATGGGTCAGTTAAATCAGGGATGTAACTCTGGACAGTTTATTAGGATAACCCAGAAGATACCTACGGTGACAACGAACTTGCTTTACTGGCACAGTCCTGGTCTGTACTTATGTTAAAGTATAATTATTAAAAATGTCCACTTCTACTATCAATGTTGTACCCATGTGAATAACTGTATGGTCACCCTGATTATGCTAAAGACCAAGAGACTAGAATGAGATGTATCTTGTATCCAAACCCCTTGACTGGTAAGCTTCATAACTCACTTTACTTCCTTGCTGACACTGGAAGCAATTTTACCGTTAAAGCTTCCAACCATAACGTATTGTACCTGTAGTATTTATCACAGTCTCTGACACAAAGAATAGTAATTTTACAGTCTTGTGAAATGGAAAATGTCAAATCATAAGGAATATTGTTCATTCATAAAATCTAAAAATATTTATTGTACCCTACTGTCTGCAGGCAGTGGTGCTAAGAATTGGGGATCTACAATGAAGTAGTGTAATCTGTCCTTGAGGAGAGAGCAGACTTTGGGGAAACACTAAAGACATCATTTTAGTAGGATTAACAGTATAAATCTTAATGTGCTGCAGGAGTATATGGAAGAGCAAACTAAACCAGCCTTGAGAAACCTAGGGAGACTTCTAGAAAATGGAAATATTCCTAAATGAGAGGAAATGAGGTAGAGTAAGTTTCTTCTGTGTATATAGGCCAACAGGAAAAGTGAAAGTCGAGGCTGGCTGAGGAAAGCAGAGAAGGCCACATGTGTCCTGTTAAGGAAATGGGATTTCCCTCAGATAATAGAAAAGTCGAACAAGGTTTCACACAGAAAAGTGACTTAGGCAGATTTGATAGTATAGTGACTTCTCTGGTTACCATAGTATGACTATAGAAAGTATTTTTCATTCTTAGGTAGAGAAGGGGTCATCACTGTTGTGTTTTATTTAAATGCATTGACTCCTCCATGGAGAAATTTCTCCTTGATAAAGTCAACCATGACTCAGCAGTGAGATGCCAATTCCAGGGCTTAACTTTGGGTGTCATTGGCCAAACCACAGTAGGCTGTCTTGTACCTCAATTTCCTCATCTATAAATTATGGACTGTTGTACTTACCATTAATAAAGGGCAGTGTAAGGAGCCACTTATGAAATGCAGCCAACTTATGAAAGTATTATAGAAATGCTTAATAAGTCCACGTAGCAGTCAAGACAGAAGAGACGCGCATGTGTCAAGTGTTCAAGTGTGCAGGGGAAGTTTTCAGCTATCAGATTTAATGATCTGGAGGTTCATTTTCACTAAGGCTGTTGGTACCAGCTAAAATCCAAGACTGGGGTGGCAATTCTGTTCACCAATTAAGAGTAGATGAAAATGTGAAATCATCTCTGTTCAAAAATATATCCCTGCACTTAGATGTGGGCTCACTTCCACAAGTATCTTTCCCCAAATCTGCTGAGTCCAGCCAACCACTCATAAAACCACATTCTGAAATCAGGCTCTGGAGAAAAATAAAGTGCTATTTTAAAAGATTTGGATAGAAAAACAAATGAGATGGCTGAATCTTTCCATTTTTTCTCTTCAGATATTGCAAAAGGCCAAATTTTAGCTTTAAAAATTATCAATTATAATAGTCATCATTCACTGAGAGTTGAGTATGTGCAAGGTTCTATTCTAAGTGTTTTGCAAGCATTAGCCCAGTAGTTCTTTCAACAAAGAGTTCTAATTGTTCCCTATTATACCTTTTGTCTCAATACCTGGATTCAGAGAGTTTCAGTCCTGCCCATCTAAAAAGCAACAGAGTTAGAATTACAACCCAGGCTGGTAAAAATCTAGGTTTATGCTCATAGCCTTTGTACTGCTAAGCTAAACGCTTTTAAAAGGCCTGTACAACTGCCATCTTCTTGCTGAGTGCATTCCCACACTGACCCATCCCTGCTTCTCACATCATCACTGGCATGTGAAGTTGCTGTTTCCAAAATATGAGTCAAGATGGGAAGGTTAATTTATTTTAGTGGATATGTGTCAGGGACACTATTTTTAAAAAGTACATGACACAAAATCCTTGCATTGGGTCATGCCAATATGACTCTGTAAGGGAGTAGTTGATCTGTCCCATTGTCCACATTCTCTCAAAAGAACCTGTTAGCAGTTGATGTTCACATCAATGTATTCAACGATGTAAGAAAAAGTTCAGATACTTTTCTGAGAAATGGTCCCAAGAGCAAAGAATAGAAACACCACTTATATAAGCCCATTTTGGACACGGATTGGTAAATTCTATTATTTCTTCTTGCTATATAACACACCAAAAAAAATTGATTGTGAAGGTTGTATCAAATAGTACTTTTTACATTACTATGCTGAGTTTTAAAACTAAGATTCATTCAAGCTCTATAATTATACCTCAGGTATTTTAGGAAGATATGATCCAAACTCACCTTAAAATATATTAAATACAACTGTAGTGGGGAACATGAGTTTTGACTATTTCAGTGGAGGTGATTAGAAGAGACTCCTTGAAGAAGTAACACTTGGACCTTGTTGTTGAGAAAATGCCAGTTATACAAAGATCAGGGAGCAAACATTCTATATGTGGAGATGTTAATCAAGGATGTGTTTCACAAGTTCGTAGATATAAAGGGTATGCAGATAGGTCATGGTGGAAAAAGTGGTAGGAATCGTCATGGAGGTTGACAGGAGCTATATCATTTAAATTGTGAGGGGAAAAAATTGAATCTTATCCTTCCAGCAATGGTAAGATTTGGAGATTTGAAGGAGCATTCAAGCCGAGGAGGGATCTGATTTGATTCAGGTGTTTAAATGATTGCTCTCTCCCTCTGGATAATGGATGCAGAGGGCTGACAGGAGAAGAGTAGGAAAGTGATTAAGAAGCTAGCAGGGTCTAGCAGAAAGATGATAGTGCAGTAGACTGAAAGGTGCTGAGAGAGCAGCAATGTCTTACCACAAATGGTAAGGAACAAAAAGAAAGTAAGGGTAGCACACATTTTTTGACCTGAGCAAGTGGGAGAGTAGTGGAGAAAATATTGAGCTGGGAACACCCCAGGGGAGAAGCAGATATATGAGACTAGGGCAAGAATTCTGTTTTACTAATTACTCTACAAATAACCCTTGGAAAACCTGGACTGTCATAAGCATGTGATGACAGACTCGTGTTTTTGTCTAGAGCTTGCAGTGACATTTCTCTTTCCATCTTTGTACTTCTACATAAATTGCTCTAAATTCTTCTACCTATGTACCCTTATAGATACATATACACTGACAGTATGTGTCCGCTGAGATTGCTACCTTCCTAGAGTGTATTCTTGTGAAGAAGGAAACTCAGAGAGGGAAAAGAAGTGCCAGAGATGAGGCAATGAGTTTCATGTTGGCATGGGATCCCTGTCTCAAATCCCAGACTGAGTCTCAGAAAGAAGTGCAGCTGGTAATCCCCAGACGAAGTTAGGGTGCTCAGAGCAGATGAGGCTTGCTATGTCTTTCTTGATGGAGGCTCAGAGCACTGAAGAACTCAACCATCTCTAATACCTGGCAGGGGCTGGAGTAGGAAGGTAAGCTACAAATCTGACACAAGGGCTGGGAAAGCGCCCCCACCTCCCTCGACACACACACATTCATCATGATGCAAATGTGGTAAATTCGACAAACTGTTTGCCATGACACAAAAGGGCATCTATCATTGACATGTAGGGGAGGAACAGAAGCGGGAGGAATAGGAAAAACTTTGAACCCAGAGAGGTCTTTCAGCCAGAACTAGAAATGGGTGATCTCAGGGAACAAACAAATACCAGCTAGATAAGGATACCCACATCTCAGGGGAAGTAACACCAATGACCCACAATGGTAGACCAGATGTCCCTCTCCCCACCCTGAGTTCTATATCAATATTTAGGTAATAAAGACACAATTCCATAGAGAAAAAAAGATTTAGAATTGCCTAAACTTTACTTCAAGCTTTCTGGGGTAACAGGTAATCAGTTAGAGAAAAAGTTATATATATTTTCATGATTAAATAGAAAGCCCCATATATGCTATATAAAAATGGTTTTAGTATCTACTGAAAGACTTGTATACTTTTTAATTTCCTAAAAATGTGAGCAACTTCTCTTCTCAAATTATTATGATTCAACTTTAAAACAAAACTTTTCTACTGTTCTTCTTTCAGGGACTTTCACTCAGTTTATCTGAAGTATATCTTAGGAAATTCAAGGCTTATTTATTTTTTTAAGTTAAAATCTACAACTAATATTTGTTTGAATCAGGATTTTCTTGGTGTGTTATGCCCAAAATTAAATAGAGAAATAAGCTGAACTCTGAAGTAAGCATAACACTAGTACTTTCATCTTGCTCCTGATGGATGTACAAATGTTCATTTAAACAAGTGCATCTTTTTATCAATTGAATTTTTAGTAAGTACATAAATTTAAACTTAAAAATAATTTATGTTTAAAAAATATTTTAATATTTTAAATATATTTTATAAATAAAATTTCAAAAATCATTGCTGCTAAAAATATTTCTATATAATTTTATATAAAAATTTCATATATGATATAAAATTTAAACAAAATTTTTAAATTAACCCAAAAAACTCCACTAAAAGACTACTAGAGTTAATAAACAAATCAGCAAAGTAGCAGATTAAAAAACCAACATACAAAAATCAATAGCTTTCTTAAATGCCAACAATGAATCTGCTGAGAAAGAATCAGAAAAATAATTCCATTCACAATAGCCTCAAAAAAAAAATCTAGGAATTACTCTAACCAAGGAGGTGCAAGGCCTCTACAATGAAAACTGCAGTACACTGAAGAAAGAAATTGAAGAAGACCTCAGAAAATGAAAAGACCTCTCATGTTCATGGATAGGCAGAATTAATATTGTTTAAAATGACCATACTACCAAAAGCAATATACAGATTCAGTGCAAGCCCCATCAAAATATCAATGATATTTTTCACAGTACTAGAAAAAAACAACCCTAAAATTCATTTGGAAGAATAAAAGACCCAGAATATCCAAAGCAATCCTAAGCCAAAAGAGCAATGCTAGAGGTATCACAATAGCTGACTTCAAAGTATACTACAGAGCTATAACAGCAAAACCTGGGGGCTTGGGTCATGGCTCAGTGATAGAGCACTCATGTAACATGTATGAGGCACTGGGTTTGATCCTTAGCACCACATAAAATAAATAAATAAAATAAAGGTATTGTGTCCATCTACAACTACAAAAATATATATATATATATTAAAAAAAACTGCATGGTATTGGCATAAAAACAGACACATAGAATAGTGGGACAGATTAGAAGACACAGAGAAACTCACACATCTTATAGTCACCTGACCCTTGAAAAAGGTTCCAAAAGCATACACTGAAGAAAAGTCAGCCTTTTTAACAAATGATTATCGATATACAGAAGAATGAAACTAGACACTTATCTCTTACACTGTACAAAAATCAACTCAAAATGGATCAAAGACCTAGGAATTTGAACTGAAACTACACAAATCCTAGAAGAAAATATATAGGCACAGGCAATCACCTTCTCAATACGACACTTACAGCTCAGGAAATAATGCTAATGCCAAAAGTTAATAAATACGATGGCGTCAAATTAAAAAGCTTCTGCATAGCAAAGGAAATAATAAGGAAAGTAAAACTACAAGTGGGAGAAAATTTTTGCTAGGTATACTATCTAGACTATATAAAGAACTCAAAAAACTTCACACCAAAATATCAAATACACTGATTAATATGTGAGCAAATGAATTAAACAGCTATTTCTTAAGCAGAAATACAAATGGTTAATACATTAAAAAAAAATGTTCGACATCATTAGTAATTAGGAGCATACAATCAAAACTATACAGATTTCATCTTCACACCAGTCAGAATGACAGTCATCAAGAATAAAAATAATAATAAATTCTGGAGAGGATATGGAGAAAAATGAACACTTTTACACTGTTGATGGATTTGTAGGTTAGTACAACCACTATGGAAATCAGTATGAAGTTTCCTCAAAAAACTAGACATAAAACCACCATATTACCTAGCTTTACCACTCCTCAGTATCTATTCAAAGAATTAAATCATCATACTAGAGTGATACATGCATAACCATTTTTATAGCAGCCCAATTCACAGAAGCCAAACTATGGAACCAAACTAGATGCCCATCAATGGATGAATGGATAAAGAAAATGTGGTATATATATATATATATATATATATATATATATATATATATATATATATATATATATATATATATGCATGCAATGGGGTTTTATTCAGCCATAAATAAAAATGAAATTATGTCATAAGCAGGAAAATGGATGGAACTAAGGACCACATATTAAGCAAAATAAACCAAACTCAGAAGATCAAGAGTTGCATGTTTTTTCTTATGTGTGGAAACCAGAGAAGAAAGAGGAAAAGAAGGGGAAGGATCTCGTGAAAATGAAAGGGAGATAAGAAAGGATAGAGTCCAAGGGGTGGGATCTAGAGAGGAAGGCAGAAGTGCTGGGGAGTGATATTGGCCAAAGTATATTGTGTGCATGTATAGATATGTAACAACAAATCCCATCATCACATATGACTATAATGCACTAATTGAAACATAAATATTTTTTAAAAAGAAAGAAAAAGGGTCTCACTAAGTTGCCCCAACTGGTCTTAGGAATTTGCCATCCTCCTGCCTCAGCCTTCTGAGGAGATAGGATCTAGGCCTGCATCTGGCAGGGGTTATGTTTGAAAGGTACACAGCTCCTCCCTCATTTTTCATGGGACTAATAATTGGCTGAACACCTTTAAACTGCTGTTTCTAATATCTGTCAAATTTGTAAATACATACATACCCTTTGACCCATCAATCATACCTCTAAAGATTTCTCCTACGATTTATTCACATATATATCAAGAAGGATATGCATATGTACGAGGATATATTCTCTGAAACTGTGATAATAGCCAAAGACTGGAAGCAACCTAAATAACCCATTGACAGGAGACTAGTTTGATATGTGCAATGGAATATTCCGAAGTCATGAAAGAGAACTAAGCAGACCCTCAGACACAGATATGAAGTCACATCCTAGTGGAAAGCTAAGCCAAAAAGCAGTATGCATCACAAGCTACTATTTGTATTCAAAAGGCAGAGACACATAGATTATCTCTAGAGATAAATAAAAACACCAGCAACAACTGTTATCTCAGAAGAGGGAAATTGTGCTCTGGGATGCATTTCTGTAGTGCGGGCTCCTCTTCACTGTGTAACCTCCTGCACTGTTTGAATCTTTTACCAAATGGAAGTGCTACTATGCTACTTTTCAGATCAATAGTGTTAAAAATATAAAGTATTTGGAAGAATCACTAATTCCTGAAAGTTTCATTAAGTAAATATTGGCTTTTGAAAATTTATCTTCTTAATATCTATAAAACTAGTTCTGCTGTGGTTTACTCCTATTTTCGTGAATGGCATGCTGTTGGAATGGAAGCAATTTACTCTTTGCACCTTCACTATTTTTTAGGTTATAAATGTGAAACTCAATCTTGACCTGCCTCCTACTAATCATAACTATGTCTATCAGGATCCAGTCTAGAACTAGACAGATCAGAAGTCCCCTTGTGACAGAAACATCAGTTTCTTTTTCTAGTCACTCTTTCCAGTCTAGTGGGGAGGTCAGGGTGGGAATCAAAACACAAGCAAATAAAGATAGCATGCTTCAGAGGCATGGAAGGGCCTTTGGGAGTTGAGATGCCAAGGATACTGATCCTCATTTCCGGGCCTCTGGTGATCTCACTCAAAACTAACCAGGCTTTGCCTGCGCCTCTGTTTTCCTGCATGCAAATTTAGAAGTTCACACCTCCAAAGCTCACAAAAACACTGTAAGGTAATGAGCAAAATTGCCAAATAAAATATACTACTCTATTTCTCAACCTCAACAACAAATGTGCCAAAACAGTGGCAGGAAACCACATGTTTTAGAAAACAAAGCTTAAAAAAAAAAAAAGGCTTAAAGGTCAACAATGACAGCACTGACTCCCACTCACTTGAGCCTTTGCTTTCTGAGAGAATGATGTCACTAAAAGATTGTGGGCTATAGAATCTGACAAATTAAAGTTCACACCACTCAACTGGGATCCACTTCAAGCTGGGGACCCAGTATCATCTACATTGAGAGTCCGGTGGCTCCAGGAATTCCTGATCAGCATTATTTTCCACAATCAAGCCCCACCCCTTGCCCTACACAGGTCTGTCTATGACTTTCATCAGCTCCTCTACATAAATCTTATGAATTTCTATGTCCAGAATAGGCTTCTCCTTTAAAATACAGACATATGTATTCAAAATTAGCATCTGACATAATTAAAAGATATTTTAGCAAACATCCAATGTCAAAAACTTCCATCTCAAATCTGATGCCTTCTCACAGTTTCCTATATAAAAAAATGACTTAACTTATCCAGCAGCTCACAGGCAGAAATTCCCATCATTTCTGTCACTTTCCTCTTCCTCGCTGTCTTATCCAATGCACCACCTAAATACCTTGCTCATACCATGTCCCTTTCTCATTTGTACTCCCGTCTCCCTTCCTGCACTTGTCCACCTATTCCTGTCCATCACCAAGACAATTATAATAGCCTCCTACCTGCTTAGTGCCATCCCCCTTGCCATCTCCACCTGCTCACCATAATGCAGCCAAAGTAATCATGTTTTCCACATGCTGGAAACTCTGTTCACTGTTTGTGAAATAAAGGCAAAAACAAACAGAAAGTCTAATATTTCTTGCCTCACATCCTATCTTTCTTCACATAGGAACACTCTGGCCACACTGAAGTCCTTCAGTATTTTAGTTACCCTGCTCCTTCTTGTCACAGGGCTTCGGCTTTTACTGGTTTCTCTTTGGGTGTGTGTGGCTCTCCCTCCCTCTTCACTTGATTAACTGTAGCTCACCCTGGATATCCAACACAAATATCATTTCAAGGAGACAATCTCTCCTTCCTTCTCTGAGCAAGTCAAATGCCCTATGAGCCACTCTCTTAACACAGGTATCTGTGGCCTAGCACCTTCTACAAGGAAGCTTTGTAGCCATTTGGGTCATTGTTTGGTTTACGTGTATTTTTGAACTCACTTAAGCTACCATAAAAACAGGATGGGCAGAGTTTTACTCATCCTTGTTTCTCTACTTTCCTGATACATGAATAACTGTGACAATGAACTTTTGTTTCATGACTGTTTCAGTGAGCTACATTTCTTTGGGTAAAATGGTAACCAAGCTTTGATACTTACGCCATAAAATCTTATGCAAACAGCACAAAACTTGTAAGTAAAATATCTTCATCTATAAAATGGATATAAAAATAATGAATTTACCAGGTCTGGGGAAGAATTAAATAAGATTGTATCATAGAAATTGTAATCCTATGCTTGATAAATGGTATCGTATTAATAGACATCTTTCTCCCCTCCTTGACTCACCCCCACCCTGGTAGTTGAAGTAATGAAGGCAATCTCAATACACAAACAAGTGATTTATTAATGACCTATGATTTGCTCAGATAATGCAGTCTTTGAAAGAGCTGGGGTGACCGAAATATAAAAGACAAGGTCCCTGGCTCATACAGAGATCAGGAGACAGTAGAGAATATAAAGTGGGAAAACAAAATAACAGCATGAGTCCACAACAGTGCAAAACAGCCAGACATGATTCTCCACCAGTCCACACAGGATCTGCTGCCAAAGAAGCTTCAAGTGTGGCAAGTTTAGAGAAGAGGGAAATCATTCAAACTGGAGGCCAGAGGACTTGGCCAGGGCCTTTTACGGTAATAGGGTAGAGGTAGGTGCAGAATGGGGAGTGTGGGAGGGGTTATCAGCCCTCCCTGCTGAAGTAGATGCCTCAGCATGAACAAAGTGAGTAAGACTGTTCCAAGAACAATAAGGACACCAGATGGCCCAGGGCAGGGGACTAGCTGTAGATAAGGCTGGGAGGGGAGTTCAGAATCCCGGTAGATGAAGGTCTGAATGCCAAGGAATGAAGCTTGACTTTGTTCTCTGTACAAAACCACTGTGAATGTAAACCTGCAATCTAGGTGCACCACAGCTATTTTAAATACCAAAAAAAGATATAGTGAGGTTGCCCCAATTGGGTCCCCATGAGTGACCTCAAATCTGCACTTGAAAGGAAGAAGAAAAGGGAGAAGGAGAAGATACCCGAAAGATCTATGCTTCATAAAGGTTTCACGTTGCATGTGAATGTTGGCTAAATACTCTCCATGACTCCCAAAGCACGCAGATAAAGAGATATTGGCTCTTACTATCTTAGAGGATGTCACCCATGCCCCCAGCATCTGCCTGTGGTGCTCTAATTGCTGGGCCTCTCCAAATCATGAGTTCCTCCTAAGGCCAACACACCCAAAGACAGAGCCCCGGATGGCATGTTATGTGTAGGACTATAGCCCATGAACTCTGTGTGAATTATCCTTATGTATTTTGATTTGTGGGATAATTCTGAGTGGCTTATTCTGCCACTTATACTACCTCCACTACTCCCCTTCTTCATTTCTTATCCTTTCTTAACAATCCTGATATGAAACAAAGAATAAGAAGTCTTGCTACAAAGTCATACATACACCTACACACATGTGTGGAAGGAAGGAAGAAAAGCAGGAAGGGAGGGATTGTCTAGAAAGTGCCTTCCCCATCCAGTCTTCCAATATCTCTTCCTTTTTTTCTTAATTTATGAAATCTGGTAAAGAACCTCCTGAGGACTCAAGTGGAAGATCTAGAAAGAATTGAAATCATAATATTTACTAATTTCAATGGTGTATCATCAGGTCATGAAAAAATTGAGTCCAAATTTTAAGGTGATTTTTTTTCTGGTTGCTTTTGTTCATGGGTTAGTAATAACTAGGGGTATTCAGATTCTCAGTAGCATGTGGTCAGTTTAACAGGAACAAAAACAAGTTGCTGTCAGATGACAGTGTTAGGAAGGTATTGAGCCCACTTGGGCAAGTGAGAGAGTAGGACTCATGAGCTGTTTGGAGCAGTTGCCATTTGAACTATAATTTGAAAGGATGAGTGGTCAGTTGTACTAAGTAGAAGGAAGAGAAAGTCGTCATAAGAGAAGAAGGAACATGGTAAAGAGCCATAGATTGAAAGTACCTGACAATTCAGACAGTGGTGAAAGGTTTACAAGAGTGGAATGGAACATATAAACTGGAAGTTGTAGGAGACTGAGCTAGAGAGAGAATTTTTCCTCTTTATATTCTCCACCAGGGCTGAAGCAGAGAGTGGAAAGGGCAGGACTGGGACAAGTTTAGGAGGAAAAAAATGATAGAGAAAGTGCATGGGTTTGGTGGGTCCAAAAGACTGGAACTCAAATACCAGATGTGCCATAGTTTAACTTTGTCACACTAGGCATCTTTATTTAAACATCATTGAACCCCAGTTTGATCTTCTAAAAGAATTTATGAGTAACTCTAAAACCTACAATAGGACTAAATGCAAAAATATGTGTAAGATTCTGGCCCCATAGCTGAAATTTTTAAAAGTGTTGGCCATTGTTTGATTCAAGTTGTCATCCCAGATCTCTTGGTACCCATATGTTATCTCCCTCAAGTAGAAGCATTATCAAAATTTTTTATATGTTTGTTTTCTGCAATTGCTAGGTTGAGTACTAGGGCTCCTCCTACTTTTTGCTCAGCCCACATCCTCCCTAACTCCTACTTGAACCAAGAATTTAAACTTCCACTCCAGCAGATGGGAAAAAGACCTGTGTGAGGCTCCCTGGGATCCTGGCTATTGTTTGAGGGAACTGGAAGCCAGGGAGCTCAGAGTGTCCATCCTCCCTCCTCACAGCACACGCTGCTTCCTGTCAATCATCCTGGAACACTGAGTGCTGGACTATACAATTTTGTCCACAGGATGTTTGTTTGAAGGTACTGCCTTGCCAAGTCTCAAAGCTCAAGACTTCCGCTGACAATCCAAACACCAAAATGAGAAAGGGGGGAAAACCCTTGGGCAGTTCTTTTAATGCCTAATAAGGTCTACTTATATTCAAAAATAGCAACAGGTTATCTGAGCTCTCCAGGGGCTGGCGAGGTTAGGAAGGCTGATCTTTAAAATCCTAAGCCATAGGGAAGTTGAAACACAGATTTTCAAAAGTGGACATTAAAACAAGTTCTTAAAACACCTTTAGCATATTCATAGGTCAGCTTCCATAAATGATCAACCGTGTTTTTACAGGCACACCTGAACCGGACTGCTCAGAGGATAAATACCTTCTTAATGAGCCATAGAGCAAAAGAATTTGCAAGACACACAGTGGGAGAAATTCAAGGTGCTAACCAAAGCTATAGGACAAACCCATCACTATGATGTCAGTGGGTTTCTACAATCTATTTGGGATTTCTATTTGATCTGAGAAATCTTTGAAACTCTCACTGATAATTAAATCTAAAGCAAGAAAGTTTGAAAAATGACTTTTACACTGTGATATAGACTCTTCAGGGAGTAGGTAAAAGAATTTTCCTACATGTATATAATTAAAGATTCCTCAATTGTCTTTCTGAGTCATTCAGTAGTTTACCTGAGGGACAGACATGTCTAACACCTCTGTACAATTACTACATAGCAATTTTGAGCTTCTGTGTATTTATCAGCTCCTACTTACAATCTTTATGTCTCTGGATAACTGACCTAATCTCTCTGAGGTTATTTTTGCCTATGAAATGGATCATTTTCCAAATTCTATGGGAACTTAGTGAAACATAAATGAGATCAAGTGTGAAATGCGCCTGGCCTCTGATGGATGCCCAATACAGGGTATGTTAGAAAACAGAACACCAGGGGGATTGGGGATGCATTCCTAGGACTGGCTTTAAAGTGGCTCCAACTGCCACTTTCCCCCTTTCAACCAAGTAGTAAGGACAAGCTAGCAATAATCTGGTAGATGGAAGCAAGTCACAAAGGGTGTCAGTTTTAACAGTTTTGATATTAGACAGATAAGTGGTCCAAAATGCATTAAGAAAAGCATCCTAATTTTAAGAATTGTCAATTGGGTTACAAGTTCATGAACAGAATCAAGAACAAAAAGCAGCATACCCAATTTACTTCTGGAACATTAACAAACACCTATAGAGGCAGGCTACCAAGAAAACAGGACTTTCACGATCCTTGAGAAGACCAGATGGCACTGGGGATACCCAGGGTAGGTCTTGGTTCACACTGCATGTGAGATTAAGATACTCCAAGTTTTGGAACGCTTGCTCAAATTCTGGGCAGATTTCATACAGTACTTACCTGCTCTAAAGGAGAATTCACTCCCAGGTTATCACAAGGACATGTATATTCTCAGAAGTTTCAAAATAAATCTGTTATATAGAATGTGGGGTTTGGGAAAACTTATTAAACCAAGCCAGCAAACGCTCAGAATTAACAGACTATATACAAGGGGGAAATGTTATTTTAATAATTAAAGTAATACCAACTAGAGCTAATTTTGTTATATGTATTGGATTGTCAAAGATTAACTACCAACTACCAGAGTACTGAAGAATATAATGATAAAATTCACACTCAGCATATAGAGGTGAT
The DNA here is from genome assembly GCF_048772815.1 of Callospermophilus lateralis. NCBI lineage: Eukaryota > Metazoa > Chordata > Mammalia > Rodentia > Sciuridae > Callospermophilus > Callospermophilus lateralis. The sequence goes on from NW_027510272.1 coordinate 4,371,970, forward strand.
AGTAAAAAGCATTATAGACTATCTCAATATATGTGAAAATATGTAGCAAGATTATAAAAAATGTAATTTTTGCCTAGTAATGGCAGTTATGGAATATCTACCCTAATGAAATAAACAAAAATGCAGCCAAAGAGCCATATACAGAGTTATTCATCACATTATTGTTTATTCCCATTAAAAATAGAGACATTTGCCAGATGTGCCAGACACCTGTAATCCCAACAGCTTGGGAGGCTGAGGCAGGAGGATCGAAAGTTCAAGGACAGCCTGAGGAACTTAGCAAGGTCCTAGGCAATTTAGCAAGACCTTGTATCAAAATTAAAAATTAAGGGGCTGGGGATGTGGCTCAAGTGGTAGCATGCTCACCTGGCATGCAGGTGGTCCAGGTTCGATCCTCAGCACCACATACAAACAAAGATGTTGTGTCCGCCAAAAAAACTAAAAAAAAATATATAAATATTAAAAAAAATTTTTAAGTGCACAATTTAGGGCTGGGGTTGCAGCTCAGTGGTAAAGCACTTGCCTCAGATGCACTGGGTTCAATCTCAGCACCACAAAAAAAGTAAAAATAAAGATACTATGTGTTCATCTACAACTAAAAAAAAAATGCACAATTTAAAAGAAAAATTAAAAGGGGCTGAGGATGTGGCTCAGTAGTTAGGCACTCCTTGGTTCAATCCCTGGTACCAAAAAAGAAAAAAAAAGAAATATGTATAAGCTAAATGTCTTAGAGTAAGGAAACAGTTAAGTATATTGTTATATTGCCATAAAGTATAGAGCCGTTAGGAATAGTGTTTTTGGAGAATATGTCATGACATGGAAAAATAATAATGACAAGGTAACTTGGGAAATCAAGTGAGTTCTTACATTGTCTTTAGTGCAGTCTTTTGTGCGTTCCAAATTCTCTTCAGTGAGCATAGATTTCTTTTGTATTTAGATAGAGAAAAGCAACAAACATTTATACCAATAAAAAAAGCCTTCAGCATCCACAGACAAGCTATTAAAACAACCTGTAGTAATATTGTTAATAGCATTTTTAAAACTCAAAGAATCACACCGTCCTCTGTTATTGCAGTAACATAGAGAGCCAAGTTACAAGCCAAAAATGTTTTAAAATGAAGGGAAAAACTTGCTGCTTTTCACTCCCCCCACCCCTTGGGTCCATATTGCTTTATCTGAGCATACAGAAAAGTGTCCTAAAGGTCACATGGGAGATGTATTCCTTCCCAGCTGCAAAGGAAACATTTGTGGAACAGAAAAGCACTGAAATCACAATACATTTTTAGCCATAGTAGAATGGAAAGTGCATGAAATATTTAAAACGTGGTGTTGAGATTTCATTTTAAAATATTTTAATTGCCAGAACAGAGCTGTTCCATTCTATGTCTGAGAGCAGTAGATGAACAGCAATAGGGAAGGAAATGGAGGGAAAAGAACAACAGCCATTCAATGTGAAAATGACCGTTAACAAACAGCAAAGTGATATTAAGTGCTTTGTTGTTGTTGTTGCTAAAGTGAGTTTCATTTCTTATATAAGTTTGGGTGCTGTGAAATGTGGCACATTTTGTACTGTGTGTTCTCTCAGAAAAGCCAAACAGAAACCAGTCATGGTGGTTTTGAGAGAGCGAGGCCTCCCCTCTCTCATGTTTCAACTACGCAGTCTCCACTTGGGCTGGGGACCGTATCATATATCATAAATCACTCTCTGATAGATATTTGGCAGGCAGTCAGCACCCGGGCTATGCAACAACGTACAGTATGGAAAATTTTTAAGGTGGAATCTTGATTTTGTAACTTAAGGACTTAATAGCATCTCAAAACATTTTACTACTACCTGATACACACACACAAAAAGCCAAGAAAGCAGAATTCTCCATATGGTTTTCGGTTTTATAGGATCTATACACAATAAGCCATACAACTGTAAACCTGGAGGCATTCTCTTGCTGTTGTTAGTTCAACTCCAGTGAAAACGAAAAAAGAAAATGAGTGAGAGAGATCCCAACCTAGCCCCTGAGAGTCAAGTCACCAGGAACTTCTACATTCGGCTTTTTAACTCTCCATCCATTCACAGTTAACTGTTGAACACCTTAGAAACTGGGGAAGGCAGCAGGATTGGGGGCTGGGGGACAGATTTTATTGTAAGATAATAACATGCTGTCAAAGGCACTGTCAGGGATTTCAACAGGAAGGCTTATAAGTTGACGAGAGTCATAGAAACCCCAGTAGAGTCTCTCTCCTGATTCCGGGCCCCAATCCGAGTTTTTGAAGGCCTCTGAGCACTCCCACCTTCTCAGATGTTGCAAACCATTTCAGACTCACATGTTCTTCTTCAGGAGCCTCTTTCAACAAATCATGCCTTCTTTCTTTATTTTTAATTGCAAACTGCATTTAACCCCTAAATCGTATCATCTCAGCAGACGCTAGGGGCTGTTGGAACACCACTGCTCCCAGCAAAAACTGCAGCTGTGAAGTCAGGGAGCCCTTCTGTGCAGGGAGGGGTTAACTCCATGGTATTTGGACGTGCCCGAATGTTCTCAGTGTTCTCCGGCTGAGCAATTTCTTAGAAGGGCTAAATAGAAACGAGGGAAATGTGGAGTGTGTGGTATGGCATTGTGCTCTCTGTGAAAGACAATGCATGGAAAACAAAAGGAAGAAACTGAATAAATCCTTTTTGAAGTTCAAAATAAATGCTGCTTTTTGGTTGTTGTTGTTTTGGTTGTTCACAAATTAACCATAGTTTGGGCAAGCTAAATATAAAACTTGCAATGCAGTTTATTTGGAGTATTTCTGTCCAATCCAAATCAGTTTGAGGAAGCAAATTAAAGCCAAATTTAGACAAAATGGTTGGGGGGTGATTTTAAATGCTTACATACATATGTTAGTTGATTCAGAGATAATTTATACATGTCATCTCCCTCTCACCCACCCCAATTGTCACTGATCAACTTGTTTATGAGATTCTACTATTTTCCATCAATGAAAGTCTCAGACTTGACACTCATGGGCTCCTGGGTCCCTCATTTACTTGAGACCCCCACCTGTAGCTGACCATCAAGTATAAGACTTGACCTTCTAACCTGTTTTTCCAAGAAGCACTGGAGCCTAATCCTGTCCAAGTTTGACTCACTTAACCATCCTTCAGCCATCCACTATGGCACCTCTTAAATCAGTGGTTCTCAAACTTGTCTGCATAGGAGAAACCTCTGGGAAGCTTTTTAAAATTCCAAAGTCCAGGCGACATCCAAAACCAATTCTATCAGGGTACAGCGTAGAACGGAGGTGCCAGTCTATTTCAAGGTCCCCCAGAAATTCCCTGTACTACCAGGTTGAGGACATGCTTCCAAAATTGCTCCTAAATTCATCTTGCCGTCCTTCCATCAGTGATCGTGTTGAAGCCAGAAGTGAGGTTTCTAAAGTAACAGACAGCCATGCTTGTTGAACTGTCCTCAGGGATCCCTTCAGGCCTCTCCAGAAACATGTGTAAATGCTTTCCCAAGATTGTCAAGGCCTCCTGGCCTCTGTTTCTCTCTTGACACACTTCTTGCCAATCTTTGATTCCACACTCATCAATCCTGTCACAACAGACTTCTTGAACACCAGGCCTGCCCTCCTCTGAGTTCAGGGACCTTTCTTTGGCCTGAGCCCTAAAGTTCATCTACTACCTTAGACAAGTTTTCTTCTTACTCTGTGAGATTTAAGTGACAGCGTCAGAGCAAAACTTCTGCACCAGCTGCTCGCAGCCAATCCTTTGGCAGAGTACTATGGATAATGTGAAGACAAAAGACAAACAAGGTCACAGAACCTGTGCTTCTACTTCTGCCCTGGACCTCAAGATAGGCCAGGGTGGCCAGGCCAATGCCTCTCAGCCCATCTAACTGGGAGAAGAGATCTTTCTAACTTTCCTCCACCCAAAACCATACTTACTGCTGGCTTGCTACTGAGTCCTGGTTCTCTGGAAATTGAAGGTCAATTGACATGTGCTTTGTCAACATTGTTGCTTTGGGTTTTTGGTGTTTTGTTTTGTTTTGTTTCAGTTTTTAAATGTTAATAAGAATTTGAGGAATTCCCTTTTTTTTCTTCTTTTCCGTTGACATATAAGGTTCACAGCTTCAGAGAGAATCTGGGCAATTGGTGGGGGTGATCAATCTAGGCTGGTGGTGAGCAGCCCACAAATTTCTCACATTCCTCTTTTTGGTTATCAGCCATCATTTTTCAACAGGTTCATAGAACGTGCCAACCTGAATACACAGAGCTCTGAAACTACAACCCTTTGCTATGGGAATGTTACTAAAACAACAAAAGTAAGTTTTAACCAAGTACCAAGTTTTATCAAACATTGTGACACTAATAATAATATCGGCAATATTATAACCAATTGTATCTGGCACTTAACATTTTACAGATGGCTTTCACAAATATTATTTATTTTCATCATTAACAATCCTGTAGGTAGGACAAGTATTTTTCATGGTTACCTGAATAAACAATCTGTGGTCAGGACAAGTCAAGAAATTTGCCCAAGTTCAAACAATTATTTAGAAGAAGACGTGGAATTCAAACTTCCAGTCCTGGTTTTGGTTCATTTTTACTATATCAGCTTTGGGTATATTTTTCTCTGTTTTGAGAATAATTGTTCTATCTAAAGCTCTCAGTGGTATTATTTCTAATCTTTAGAGTTAGATAGAAAAAAAAACCTTCTCCTGTTTTGCTTTTCAAGTAGAAATTGAATAGGCAATCACCCTGCTTGAAAGGTATCTCTTCTTCACTATTTTCTTCCAGCAGGAAAGTCTGCAAAGGTGAAGAGACTGGGATGTAAAGAAAAGATCCCTAAGACTCTGTCCTTCCAGGAAGGCTCAAAAGGAGCCCATGCTGACCTTCTGGGAAGCAAACATACACTGGGGGATCTAAACAAAGGGTCCTGCTTAAATAAGTGTGTGCATATGAATATTTAGCATTATTTCCTAGAGGTATTTTCCGACTTATTAAAATGAACTGCTTTTAATTAATCCTAGGGTTGCTGATGACTTGCCAACCTCACCTCAGCCCTGCTCTTCCAATCTTGGACAAAGGTAAGTAAATTCTTCTTTTTTTCTTTTTTCTGGTTTTAATTCTCATCCTTAAATAATTGATGGCCAAATATATTTTGACTAATCTTTAAAATTGTTTTTATAACAGTTTTAAAATTAAAAAAAAACAACCCTATCTTGCAGTGTCACATAATTTGCTACAGCAGGCAGTTTTTGCCCACACAAACATATTCATTGTCATTACTTCAGTATCAGAATTGCTTAGAATACCATATTCCTATAGAAAAGAACTAGCCGGATTTCCACTAAAAACTATAGGAAAGTAAACAGGCAAGTGACAGAAGGTTGCAGGCAAATGAAAGATGATCAGCATCCAACTTCTGCAGTATGCCGCCACTGAATGAATTTCTTCAGGACTGTCACTAAGCTTATCTGTACCTAGAAAGAACATGTAATTAAGGAAGGAAGCCCTTGGGTGACAGCCTGACTCTGTCACTCACT